>NW_006800314.1:217477-249360 GCF_000485575.1 Poecilia formosa | reverse complement strand
CTGCTCTCTGTTTGAGTAATATAACTTGATCAATAACTTTCCACGCTACAAAGTAAGTAAGAAAATTGTGTACAATTTGTGCTCATATGGCATCGGATCAATATTAGTATCAACCAACGCACAAAGCCGCAATATTGGTATCGTATTGGAAGTGAAAAAGTTGTATTGGGACACCCGCAATGCGTATTATTATGCCCAAAAGCATACATAAAAACAAAAGCAGTCACGTTTTAAGTGAATATTGTGATTCTTTGAGAACGTTATTCCAGCTGGGGTCTTTGTAAAGTTTAGTTTAAACTTTAAAAAGCATTTTGCATTTAGTTTAAATTGATTGAGAGAAGGTCATCCCTTCATCTACATGTGAACCCTTCTGTCCCTCTTCATGTGGCGTAGTGAGCGCGCTGTACCAGCTGGTCTGTGCATTGCCTGGGGATTTCTGCATTTTCCATGACAACATCCCAGTTCTCAGGGTTCGGGGAAAGTCTGGGGAGGATTTGGTTTAAAGACTTACGCTTACCATTCATGGGTACTGCATGTTCGCGTGCGTCGCCCATTGCTGACCAACCCGCTAGCAATAAACAAGGGCCGATTACATATTATTATCGGTTAAAAGGAAAAGCTGTAGGGAGAAGTGGTTCATTTTAACAACAGTTTGGGTAAGTTGAGAAGAGAGGCAGCGCCGTGAGAAGTCCCTGTATCTCTTTTATCTCTCCACTCCCTGCTTTGTTCGGTGTGCACAGGAATGCAAAACAGACAACGAGGAAGAGGCAGAGAGGGGTCGGACGACCAGAGACAAGCAGAGACAGTGTGAAGCTGGCTCTGGCTTTGCTGCTCCATTTACTCTTTGTTTTTGCTGGGCAGAGTTGAACTGGAGTCACAAACAACCCTCCCACCCCCCTTCCTTCACCCTCCTCTTCCTCCTCAACAACAGAAACCTTCCCACACACATGCGCAGTGGGAGCTGGGTCTTTGTTGGGGCTCTGCCTTACTGCTTTCTTTCCAGTCTCAGTGGATTCAGCTTGTGTTCATTCAGGGAACAGAAGATCTCTGCAGCTCTTCTTTTAATTCCCAGTGGAGCAGCTTGGTGACCTCCTCATTCTTCATTGTTGTTTTCCTGTAAAAATAATCCACGTTTGACCTTTTCTCCTCTCTCAAATCCCTTATACTACAGAGTATTCGCCATTGGCTTGGACCATATGTGTCAAACTCGAGGCCCGTGGGCCAAATCTGGCCCGCCAAAGCTTTTTATGCGACCCTAGATTCTAGACTGAACACTAGGTGTGCTTAAATATCATGCTATCAATCAAATTAATGCAGTTTTTTTTCTGTTTACTGTCAAATTACATCAATCAGTCAACAAATCCCTGCATTTTTGTGCTAATAATTGGGAGTTTATTGCAGATTTTTCTAAAAATAAAAAAAATTGTCCAAGACTTTCTTACTTGTACAAAACATCTGCCTCAGCTTTAATCGATGTCAGATTATGGCATGTGAACTAATGCTGACTCAGTGACTTTCTAATTATATTTAGCGACATTTCAGACAAAAAAAATTATCGGCCAAAATCAGAATCAGCAGGTCAGGCTTTCTAGAGATCGCTAATTGGCGATGGGCCATAGATAATGAGAAATATCTCTATCAACAGATCAGTATAATTTTTTTAAGTTGATGTTTATGGCATAAGTTATCCCAGTCTACAGAAAATTGAATTACCGTAGTTAAGCTAACATTGCAAGCTAACCACTGCGAACAACCGAAAGCCTTAAATAACTGTTGTATGTAAATGTGATAGCGGCTTCAAGGTTTATCAAAACATTTGCCTGAAACTCTTTGGATGTTTGAGTCTGAAGTGGTTTAAGGATACAAAGAAATTTAATTTCAAAATAAGAGTGACTGTCCAGTGGTTTACTGCAGGTGAGTCTGACGGCCACAAACAAAGCCGTTCCTCTCTAAGACCTTTAAAAGACCGCACTGGAAAAAACAGAAATTGCATAAGCTTGTCAAAGAGATTCAAAACCTTCGCAGTGTTTTATTTGTGAATTGGCGATGCGAGCGGGTTCTTCAGAGCTACATTCAGCGATGCACTCAGCATTAGCATTCCAGCATATTTATTGCAAAGTTTTGCACAAAGTACCGTTGTTGTGAGTTTTCATTAAAAATGCCAGGAGTGGAAATTTGATTGAGAATCATCGAGTGTTCCTTTCTGAGCAACAAATAATAAAAAAAAAGTAATTCAATTAGAACAGCAATAATGACAGAATATTTGAGAGCTTGGAATGTTTTTTCTGGACTGAGAGTAAAGCTGAAGTGTAATTGCTGGTGCGTTCTTGCCTGACGGTCAATTAAAATTCATGTCCCGTCGTAACACTTGCGGCTTTTCAGCATATCAGAGATGTTCCTCCGTCGCCCGTCCACTTCTCTGTGACACATGTACTTTGACATTTGTGTGTGTGTGTGTTTTTAAACCAGAAGAGTCTTTAGGGTTATCTGCTGGGCTAACCCAGTGTCCGCCTCTTCTCTGTCCACGCAGCATCGATTCCTTTCTTCGTATGCGAGCTGAAGGCAGTGAAGCCCTTCAAGAGGGGCTTCACATGTGGAGACCCCAGCATCGGCTACCCTTATCTGACCCAAGAAGCCATTTCAGATAAGCTTCTTATCGCAGGTGGAATCGTCATCACAGGCCTGGCAGTGAGTTTTCAACATGTTACCCCCCCACACACACACCTCCTCCCATCACACCAGCTCCTTTTTTTTTTTAATTTTAATTTTTTTAAAACCGTTTCTCACTTCCTTTTTGAACTTTTTCCAACCTTCAGATTGCGCTCGGGGAGTGCTTCCGGGTGCGCTTCCGCAGCGTGAGCTCCAAATCGTTCGTGAAGAACCTGTACGTCTCCTGCCTGTACAAGGAGCTGGGCTCCTTCCTGTTCGGCTGCTGCGTCGGCCAGTCGCTCACCAACATGGCCAAGCTCAGCGTCGGGCGGCTGCGGCCTCACTTCCTGGAAGTGTGCGGCGTCACATATGCGTCACTCAACTGCACGCTGGGAACATACGTGCGTGCCACAGACGTGAAGTGTACCAAACCTGACCACCAATTAGTGGAAGAGGCCAGGTGAGGATCCGACTGATGACGTGTCAAAAACTATAAAAATATACAAGTGTGGGTTAATAAATTAAACTGTCATTAAAAAGTTTGTTTATTTCATGAATTCATAAAATACAGTCATAGTCTGTAAGTTTTAATTCCTTTCATTCATTCACGTCACTAAATAAAACAGAGACAGACGGTTTAGAAGTCAATTTTTCTGTAAATTACGATGATTTTCACTTACCGAATCTGAAAATGCAACATTAAAGACAAGAATATTACATCAGACCAATAGAAAATGAGTAAAAAATGTGGGTTTTAGTGAAAAGTATGTTTAATACCTGATAAGAAGTTATTTTCAGAATGTACTTTTAATCTGACAGACGAGCCTCACTGGAACTCGTATTATAATTTATTGAATGTGACTGTAGATTCAATACATTTCAAGCATCTTTTTTAAAATTTTAACTTGTAGCGAATGAAAGCCCAAAATTTAGTTTCACAAAAATGTGAAAATATTACATACAGAGCAACATTTGCTATTTACAGCCGTCGAAGGTTGAACCACAAATCAATGGAAAGTTGATTGGAAGGAAAAACTGTGATCAAAAAAGGTGTGCAGGTAAAAGGATGTTCATTAATGCAGCAATTCACACCCATATACTTCACTAGGTGACAGCTTATCTATAAAACTGTCCATTCTTGTATTGAAATACTGAAACAAATTATGTTAAAATCGAGTTTCACCTGTAAAAGCAGATGACATGTTTATGAATTTTCTGTGCGATCTCCTTCAGTTACTTATAAATCTAAATGCTTTTTTCTGTTTTTGTAGGAAGTCCTTCTTCTCTGGTCATGCTTCTTTTGCCATGTACTCCCTGCTGTATTTAGCGGTGAGTTTCTACGTTTTCTTCAAATATCTTCTTTTTTTTATGTCATAAAAATGGAAATACGTCAGCTAAAGAAATGATTATTTAAAGTTTGTCTATGTCTTACTGAAAGTGTAACTTTATAAACACATATAGAAACCATTTTTCAAAATGTACCACATAGTGTGTGTTTAATTCTTTGATAGTCGAGCTCTAATGAGTTCATAATGAACTTAAATATTATGTTATTGTGCAGGTTCACCAATCAGACATCAGGATCTTTTTTAAGACGTTTTAAATCATTTTCTTCAGAAGAGAAACTATAATAAAATGAATTGACCAGTAAAGATTTACGTCGAATTTTACTTAAATTATCAAGAACCACGAAGCACTCTCGTTGACTAGCCAAACTCGTGACATTTATATTTCTCTAGTTACAGTCGGCGTTTTCATATCTTGTAAAAAATAAATTCCTGCTGCATTCATTTATCGTCAGTGCAGTTAGTGACAAAAAGTGAAAGAATGATCGAGGACGGGGAGCGAAGGATACGAGGCGGACAAAAGCCGCTTTGTTTCGCTGTGGGAGGAGCGTCGCCGTCGCCCCCACAGCTCTGCTGCATTGTGTGGATGTGTGTGTGTGGCTGTGGGAACTTGTGTGTAAACCCTGGTGCCCTCATCACAAGTTGGTAGATCGAGTTCAATCCTCTGATTTTAATACTCCAAATCAAGCTTACAGTTATTAAAAAAACAATTTTCAATAAGACTAAACAAAACAAACCCCTTATAACTTCTTGAGACCTTGAATTCAGATTAAGGTTAAAACTTGTAGTTGTAATAATTAGTGAAGCAGTCAGACTCCGTTTGGAGAGTCGATACTGTCAAAATAATCAGACCCAAAAATTTGAAACGTCTTGACAAACTCACAGAGTACGAGCAATTTTGTTATAATATCACAATAAAATATTTAGAGTTATTCATAGAGCACATTTCAGCAACAAGGCAGTTCAAAGTGCTTTACGTCATAAAAACATTGTACAGTTAGCAAATATGAAACAAGAAATGAACATATTTTGTCAAATGCCATCATCAAAAATCAAATACACATCAAATATATTGATCAATGTTCCAGGTGTAAAGAGTAAAGGCAGCTCTAAAGATTAAGGCTTTTATTAAGGTTTTGATTTGAATGAATTCAGTGTTTCGACATCTTTGCGGTTTTCTGGAAGTTTGTTCCAGATTTCCTATGACAAAAAAAAAATAAAACAAATTGTTCTCGAGCAGCTGAACGTTAGGGGTTTGCAAGTAAGTCTTACAAAAATGAAGTGGGGGTTTTAATTAATGGAAAACCTTTTTTTTTATCAGTGAAGTAGAAAGAAAGCTAACATGTTTGAAAGTCCAAAGTCCAAAAGAAAAGCTTTCACGACTTTCATCGTCTTCCCGGGAAAAGAGCTCTGTAGATGCTTGGTGCTGTCCATTTACTTCAACCACAGACGTCTCTCTTTTTTAATTTTTATTTTTATTTTTATCACAGTCAGTTTTAAACTGCATTTCATTTCTTTCCTGGTTTACTCATTTACACTGAATGACCTCCAGACCATTAAACATGTTGTTGTTGTTTGTAGTTCTATCTGCAGGCGCGGCTGACGTGGCGCGGCGCTCGGCTGCTGAGGCCGCTGCTGCAGTTCCTCCTGGTCGTCCTGGCGGTCTACACGGGTCTGACCCGCATCTCGGACTACAGGCACCACCCGTCGGACGTGCTGACAGGATACGTGCAGGGGGCTCTCACTGCGTACTGGGTGGTCAGTATTCCTCACCGTCCCTGTTTGGTTCACCGGAGCGCGTCCGCATGTCAGAGTCTGCTCATGTCTCAAAGTCGTGTTTGTGTTTGTCTGTTTCCTCCCCGCACCGCCAGGCTTTCTACATCTCGCCGATGTTCAAAGGCCGTACGTCGGACCTGTCCGCAGTCGAGAAGCCGGACGGCCCCTCGTCTCCTCAGCATACCGTCTGCTGAAAACCCCACGAGCCAGAGGAACGCCTGGCAATTTCCTCTGAAATCACAAGACATACCTCTACGTTTTGACAGCAGAAAAAGACTTTCGGAGACAATCTCTGCAGCTCATAAAAAAGAGAGAGAGAGAGAGAGAGAGAGAGAAAATCGAAGCTATTGAGAGGAAGGAGACTGAAAAGTGTCTGTTATGTAAACAGCCTGAGCCCTCGACCTTTTGCCCTTGTGACTGGTCACGCCCCTCCGACCTGAGACTGAAAACAGGAGCCACCATAACTACGCACCACTTGTACATGTGTAAATATTGTTAAATCACAAAGGATAACGTCAAGGCACATTTCATTTCAGTGTTAGTGTTATTGCCACTTTGCAATGAATAGAACGTAATATATTTTTTATAAACACAGATTGTATTATTTAACAGTTTTTACATAATTTTGTACACTGCTGCATGTAAGCACTTGTTTTTTTCTTCTTCATGTGTTTGGCCAGATGTCGTAGGGTTTGTTGTGTCATAAGAAAACGACTAATAGACGTCCTAACAGAACATAACTTACAGGAAAAATACTGAAATTATCAGTAGAGGTCATTTTTGATGTGAACGCGTCAGTGTGCAGGCGCAGCTGACATGAGGCCACCTAGAAGTAAAATGTTTTATAAATATGTTGTGTGTTTTGATTCGTGATTATTTTCCTCTTACTGCAAAACAAAAAAAAAGTATGTTTGGTCTACGTTTTAGTGTAAATATCTAAATAAAAAACTGACTTACAAGTAATTTTGTACTAGATATAGGAGCTTGTTTTAAATAAATAATTCTTCAATATTGATGAAAAAGTGTTTCTACTGGCAGATAATGTCACTATTGACATGGTGAAAATATCTTGTTATAAGTGAAATAATCTGCCACTGGAAATAATTATTTTTTTCTGTGAAATTAAACTTTACCAAAAATGAATAGCACTCCAAATATCTGAAGCTCATTCTACTAGAAAATTCACACAAAAAAAAGTGTTTGCATTTTCAGTTTTAATTAATGTGAAGCAAATGATTTTGTACAATTTTCTACAGGCTGATAATGAACATTAATATCGATACTTAAGCCAAAATATTCACAGAAAGGTCTGCTTTGCCATCTAAACAATTTGAACTGCAAATGTTTCTGATATGTTTTGTAAAAACAAAAGGTTTATAAAATTCTGCAGAGTGGACATAAATTTGATGAGGTACTTTTTTTTAAGATCTAGAGATTTTTGCACCTGGTTTATTGTGTGTGTTATTCTTTTGCTAATCGTTTTAGTGTTTGTTTGTTTTTTCTTTATTTTCATAATTTGTTTTCACCAAATTTTCATCTTCACCAGATCATCTCTCTGTTTCTTCTTCGTTCTTTTCTCTTTTAGTTTTACATTTGAATTTATTTATTTTTTTTACATAATTTCTTGTCTGATGATCTTAAAAGACGAAAACAAAAATGAAACAAAACAAATTCGATATTTTACAAAATTGAAGACTTAAAAATGAAAATGGTTGGTAAAAGTTGATTTATATATTGCTTGTATATATATATATATATATATATATATATATATATATATATATATATATATATATATATATATATATATAAAATGAGTCTGTTAACCATACCCTCCTCAATAATACACTTTGCAAAAGATTAAAGTGAAACCACACAATAGAAGTAAATTAATAGTAAAAAATCTTTATTTGATCAAGAGAAGTAATACAATCTTTATTCCTGTCATTAAAATCATACACAGTCATTTTTAAATGAAGTTTTGTAGTTAATCTTTCTTGTCAGCAGAACTCATCGTTTCATCTATTTCTTCTCTGCTGCCTGAAATGAACCTCATCACCTCCATCTCTGATTTCACCGCCTCTTACTTCAAAATATGGCTGCATTGTCATATGTACCAGTTCATCATACTTATAATGCCTGTGAAAATGTCAGTTTTCCATATTTTCTCAGAAATGTAATGATCAAGTACAATGATCTGATTTGTCAAGTTGTCCTCTTGATAAAAGTTGCAGTGATTTGTGACTGAATACATTCTGCACTGCTGCTCTCTGTAACCATTTCAAATTGATAATTTTATCTTCATTAAAAAGATTCACATCAGTCGTTCGTCGGATGTTTTTAGCAACAATTTTCTTTTTTATCTCTTGGTTTCTGTACAGTTTGGTGCAAAAGTCATTAAGTTATCCCTCAATTCTTAAGTTTTTTTTTTTTTTTTTTTTAAGTGGCTTTAGTCGATATTTCTTTCTATTTCTTCAGGTCTTTTAAAGATTTTCTTTTTCACAGAGTAACAGCCCCAATACCTGTCAACATTTAAATGGATTCTTGTTTGACCTCTTTGGTCCCAAAAAGCTTTCATAACTCAAGGGCGAAACTGGTTTTTTGTCTACTCACGATGTAACAAAGAACCAGTGACGAAACCTTTTCACTTTGCTACTAGAGTCACAGGAACTCAGATGTTCCCATTCCTTTATTTTCTAAAAAAAAAAACCCAAAAAACAAGTTAAACAGTTTAACACACAAACTGAGATCTTGGCAACAAATCAATCAATGCATCTCCTTTTTTCTAAACATAGAAACTATTTATCTGCATTTTCCTAATTTCTTAAAGCAAACATTTTATAACGAGCTGCTGTGGTCAGCTTCTAGCACCGCACAGGAAATGAGTGAACTCCAAAGAAAATGTTTAAAAGACTTGTAGAAATCCTGAAGAAGTGACTTTTCATTAGAGTCAAAGTGTGGAAATACAGGATGACCTAAGACTTTTGCACTGTTTTGCAGCCGTTTCATCTGTTTTGTACAGAGATGTTGCAATATTACAGAGTCGTCTGAAATGCCACACAGTAGAGAGCGTCAGCCATGAGATCCCTTCACCATTTCATACTTTTCTGGTTTTACGTTTCGGTTAATCAGATAATTTGGGTTCATAAAAGAGCAGCGTGCCATTGAACGCGTCATACCGACCATCACTTTGTATCTGCCTTGGTGAACTTTGCCCTCAGTTTGGTCATTAATATCTTACAGTCATAGTTATTTTGATTTAATAAGGAGTCATAATGTCTCATTTCATGGGTCGACTGGTCCGAATGAGAACCAGCCACACAGTGAATGAAATTAGGGTGTAATATAAAGAATAATATAAAATCTTTTAAAAAAAGAAAATTATATACAATAAATTAAATAGGTCAAATTTGTCCAATTTAATCATTATTCATCTCTTATTGATCAAAATACTTCTTCAAAGTCAAATTTTAAAGTGAGGTTTTGTTAAAAAAAAAATGCTCTAAAGGGTTAACGTCTTACCTGTGTCAGATTACTGTCGTTTAGTATAAATCCAGATTATCTGATAAGATTAAGCTAACAGCTTGTTAGAGAAAGGCCGAGACCAAAGACGTCTGTCATCTCAGAACACATTAAGAACATGAGAGCGATTTATGCTAACATCGCTTTATAAATCATTTAGGCATTCAGTAGATATATTCAGAGAAATGGCTGATTGTTACACAGGAAAATGTGTAACAATCAGCACAGAAGAAGCGGTACACTACTAATAATCCGCCTGTGTGAAATATTTTTGAGTGAAATTTGTTTCTTGACCGATAAAGAGGAGTGATAAACAAAAATACAAAGTTTATTCGTCATTGTCATGTTGTTCTATCAGATAGTAACTCTGACCAGAGGTGTTTTCACATCTGATAACCTGGTAGACTGGGTTGGACTGGGGACTAAAATTGCAACATTTGTTACATTTTCAGCCGGTGCAGGTGGCTTCAACACATTTGTCAAACAAACCAAAAACTTTGAACATGTTGTTCACCTCCTCGCCTGTGGCGGCGCTGCGCCAAGAACTACTGAAGGAAACAACACAAAAGTCTCTGAACAAGACGACATGCACAACTTCCTTCTTATCAAAATGTAAACAAAAATGACGTTTTAGCAGCTGTAGTATTTCTCTTCTGCCTTTGGTTGGAGACCACGCGCCTTTTCTTACGCTAGCGCTAGACTTATGCGTTTGTTTATGTTGCGTTTACCCAGAATGCACAGTCCGCTTCCCGCCTTTGGAGCGGTCTCCGGTCCGCTTACGTCGGCATGTGCGTTCAAACTGCACCAGAGTTCACATTTATCAAAAAGAAACCTAAGTTTGTAGGCGGATCAGATCGCACATTCACACCTCTCCAAACAAACCGGGCTTTCTAGGCAAACAAACTAGAGTTCGATGAAAACGGACTAAACAGGACTGGTGTGAGTGCACTCCTAAAATCTGTTTCACATAGAAATCCCAAATTGCCACCCGCTACCTCTATTTTCCAGGTATATACTCTTTTGACTTCTTTTTAAATAAACCTTCAATGCAAACACAACAGCTTATATGTAAACTTCTGTACCGTTTCTGAAACAGGAGCTGGAGTCCATTTTGGCCTTGGATCATTTTGGACATGGTGTTGACATTAGCCTCAGGGTCCAACTGGATTTAAGCTAAATTACTGACTGCAGGTAAGATATCAGCCTCATAACAGAACCTCACTCCCTTTAACTACCAAGAAACAAAGTCATATGAAACGGGTAAACGGATGGATAATACATGTTCGGTTTACAGGTAGAAACTGGCAACATGCACAGATGAAATCAAGGTATGAATTGGCAAAGGGGGCAAATCGACCAAGATTCCACAGTAGCTGTATAAAGTAGCATTTATTTATCCACTCTAAAATGTACATAACTATATTTTCTAATTCGTCATGTGCTATCCAGGGTTTCTGAAAAGAACATCGGCATCATCATTTTTTTTTTATTATCCCCCGATTAATTAATAACAAAAATGTCGATCATTTCTCTGAATGCCTCCATCTCTCTTTGTGCACACAAACAGAAAAACAGGAACATTTATTTCACATGTTTACTTGAACTTCAATAGCAATACAAGACAATCAGAACACTTGAGGTCGATATGTACAAGGATCTCAGGAGGGGTTTGCAGAAAATCTCTGAGGTTTTACACAATCTCCGGCTCTGCGGTCAGCGAGTTCCTCCACGGGGCAGTTCGTGGCAACTCTGGGGGGCGGGGGGAACAAAAGTTTTTTGGTCTTGATGTGAAATGGGTCGAGTCGAAATCAGGAGGAGGAGAGAGACGGACAGCTCCTCCAGTCGGTATTGATAAAATGCTTCAATGTGATACATTAAATATACAATAATGTATTATATACACATACTTTCTCTGTCATACGCACATATACCCATCCTTACAGACACACATGCTCATCAAGCTATGCACACTCACCCGCATGTATGCATCAGCACGTCCTCCTACAGTATGTAGCCTTGCAAAGCCACTATAAAGTCATGCATGAGTTCTTTGAAAGGATTTCTTTTCTTTTTTTTTGGCAACACACAAGTGCTTCTTTGACACACTGTTTGCTACAGGGAGGGGCAACACCCAGCCAATGAAGCAAAACCTAGGCGACGAGGACGGATTAAGGAAAGCACCAATGATATGGGAAGACACAAGGGATTTTCGGGAAAGACAGAAGAGGGGAGCAGCAGGAGGAGAAGCAGCTATAAATGGATCACAGTCATACAAAAGTAACAAAACACGGGAAAAGTGGGGGAGTCTCGTGGTGATCGGGGTGTAGAAGCAGGGAGGAGCCATCATGTAAAATGCCAGAATTGTTAGAGAAGTCCAACATTATTATTC
Source organism: Poecilia formosa (assembly GCF_000485575.1). NCBI lineage: Eukaryota > Metazoa > Chordata > Actinopteri > Cyprinodontiformes > Poeciliidae > Poecilia > Poecilia formosa. The sequence goes on along the minus strand of NW_006800314.1, from coordinate 237,678 downwards.
TAAAGCATAATCTTGGTTTCCATCTTTTTGTTCTTCACTTTGTTGAAATTGTCACCATCCTCCTCCTCTTCCTCCTCCTCCCTGGTATCTATACCCCAATCACCACCGCCCTAGTCACAGGCTCGTCACCCGCTGCATCTGTCCGTCGTCTCCCTCAGAAGTGGGCTCTGCCGCGTACCCTGTCTCTCCGTTTGAAGCTAGCGGCGGGGGCTGGTAGAAGGTCTGCAAGTGATTGGGCCGCGGGCCTAACGGCGGGCGCCCCAGGCTGTAGGGCAGCTCCAGAGTGGGCCGCTGGGGCTGATGCCCGCTGGTAGGGCTGACTTCTTCTGGGCCTTCGGGGCTGCTGTCTGGGTACATGTGAGTCGGCGGAGAGGTGCGAGTGTAAAAGCGGGGAGGGGAGCCACTGCGGCTGTACACCTGCGGAGAGTGGCGGGAGTAGAGTTTACCCGGCGGCGAGTTGTCTTCTTGTGGCGCGAAGATGTTTGTCGGCGGAGAGTTTCGGGAGAAGATGTTCAGCGGCGGTGAGCAGCGGTCTCCGGGGTACAGAGGGGAAGGGTTTGAATCCCGTGTGTAGATGGGCGAGGAGTCTGGGTCCAAGTCGAGATCGGGCGTTAAAGGTAGGGTGAAGCTGTCTGAATCCTGACGCTCGCCTTGATACCGCAGAGACCCTCTGTCTTTCCCCCTGATCCTCCCGTCTAGGCCTCCATCTTTGTTTTCGAATGAGAAAGACTCTTCCCTGTCCAAATCTATCCCACCTCTCCAAACATCCAGCGCTCTGTCCTTCTGTTTCTCGCTCTCTCGTTCGATCCCTGCCCTCCACCCATCTCTGTCCTTCAGGAAAAAGGATTCGTCCGACCCTCTTTCTACCTCACTTCTCCAACCGTCCATCCCAAAGTCTTTCTTCTGAGTGATAAAAGTTTCTCCCTGCTCCGTCTCCCCTGCTCGCCACAGCTCGAGTCGTCCATCTCTCTTCTCGAGCATTTTAGATTCCTCCCTGCCTCTCTCAATGCCGGACCTCCACTCATCCATCGCGCCGTCTCGCTTATGAGAGGTGAAAGACTCGTCTCGTCCCCTTTCAGTTCCTCCTCTCCAGTCGTCAGACATTCCGTCTCTTTTCAGCAGAAATGTCTCCTCCTTTTCCCTGTCCTGGCCACCTCTCCATGCCTCTACAACCGCTTCTCTCTGCTTCATAAGCAGTGGCTCTTCCAGAGCCTTGTACAGCGACTCTGGCTCCTGTGGCGGTGGGGGAGGAGGCGGAGGGAGAGGTCTGTCTCGGTAGCGATCCCTGTCTCGCTCTCTGTCCCTCTCCCTGTCTCGTTCTGTCCCTCCAGTAGACTCCACCGTGCTGCGGTGGCGGGACAAGGTACCCGGGGTGCGGCTTAGGGTGGCGTAAGGCCGAGCTTGGACGTCCGGTGGTCGAGCCGGCTGCCTTTCCTGGTGTCCACGCCTGCCCAGAGTACCTTGCAGCTGTGAGCGGTCTCCGTCTTTGAGTAACTCCTGGGTGTCGGAATCTCCAGAAATGCGTCCGTGTGACCAGCCGTCTTGCAAGCGAGGCGTGGTGCCGTGCTCTTGGCCCCGTGTGGCGGCGTTTGCCTCGGTGTCCTGTGTGGGCGGCCTTGCATGCGCCCAGCCCTCTTGGGCGTTCTGTCGGGAGCTCGGCTGCACCGTGGCAGACCAGCCCTCTTGCGAGGGCTGCGGGTGGCGGGTCAACGTAGCGGTGTGAGTAAGAGCTGGCCTCTCATGGTGATGCGGCCTCGCCAGGCTCCCGTAGCGCTCGGGCGGAACGGGCATGGGGACGGAGGGCCGCAGGTTGCTCTGGACCAGCTCCGAGATGATCATCTTCTCCAGAGCCGCCGCGTCGGACAGGTTACGACGCATTCCGGCTCCGCTGTTGAGGTCTGTCGAGCTGTGCGGTGTGAGGAGCCCCGGTGAGATGTCATCACCTCCAAGCCCAACGCCCCCCTCCCTGAGGAGGTCAGCGCTGCCCACTACTCCTGCTCGGGACCCGGGCGTTGTACCCAGACCGTGAAGGGTGAAGGTGTTGGGGGTGTAGCCTCCATTGAGACAAACACTGTCCAATGCGCAGGATTCCTGGCTCTGCGACACTCCACCCTCTGTGAGGAGAAATAAAGATATTAAAGTTTAAAAAAAAGACAGAGAAGACTGAAACAAAGACGGAAAGGCACATAATGAATGAATGAATGAATGAATGAATGAATGAATGGATACAGATTGGAGTTCATATGTCGCTGAAGGTGGAGGGTTACCAGGAGGACTTAGGAGATAAACAAGCTGTTCCTTAATGAAATGTCTGCTCATGTTGCCACATGGAGAGGTGTAAGTTATGCCTTCACAGCACCTTGCAAAAGTATTTCCACCACTTCAACATTTTCCCACATTGTCACATTACAACCTCCACTGGATTTTATTGAGATTCTAAGTGAATAACCGTCACAATTTTTTTGAAACATGTTCTCATCTGTCCTGAATTAATACTTTGCGGAGCCCCATGTTGCTGCTGTTTTGGGCTGTGACTCTACCATCTATGCTCCTTAATTTTGCTAAACAGCTCAAGGTTAGTTGGCTTTTTAAATCTTGTCATAGATTTTCAGTCAGATTCAGGTCTGGACCTTGATCGGAACAATCACACACATGAACATGTTTTGTTTTAAGCTATTCCACTGAAGGCCGTCGCTGTACGTTGAGCGTCTTTTTCAACTTCCCAAAACTTTACTTCCAGTATTACCCTGTATTTCGCTCCAACTTCCTATCAACCCTGACCAGCTCTCCTGACCCAATGTTTCTTTAAAGAGCAAAAAGGTCCATTTTGGACAAACAACTTCTACACGTTTGTTGTTTAGTTGGGTGGCCATATCTTCTACTTTCGCAGGACAGGCTGAGCGTGACAAAATGTTGGGACGAAAAAGAAGCATGAATAATTTTGCAAGAAGACTGCATGGTTTGTGCATATTCACTTTCTGTGGCTGTTGCACTGAGAGTCCATGAATTGAATAAAAAAATGGTGCTCAATGACTTAAAGGAGCACAAAAGGAAAGAGGTCATACTCTGTTTGTTTCTGAAGGTTCCTACTGGTCCACGTAAAGACACGGAGACAGAGAAGGAAAGCGTGAAAAACATTTATAAACGACAAAAAAAAGAAAAAGGAAATTGACCAAAAAAAAAAGTCATTTTTCTCACACTGAAATAAACTAAAAGCTTTATAAATAAGACAGTAAACATGATGAACAAAAACAAGCACACAAATAGTTGTACATTACAAATTAAGTTACATTACACATAAAATGATCTGTAGCCACTCTTTCAGGTTTACTTGGAGTTTTTGAGCTTTTAACCTCTAACTTTCATATTGAATATTATTGTCTAACCTTGGGATTTGTTGAAGTTAAATTTATATACTTTGATTACAGCTGCATTGGATCAGCAAAAGGTGATAAACAGATCCGTCTGTTGCCTTTTTTCATTTTTTCGGCCATGTTTTTAGGACCGGCGGCCCGATGGGACCGGTGGTAGCGTGAGCTTGCTAATGAATGTCGACGTTGGAGCGCGGCTGTGCTTGACACGCCAGTGCGCCAGCTTTGCTTTTTAGGATTTGTAATATCAGCTGCGTGTCCAACATCCAGCCAGCTCTAATGGAAATTTGCAATTATCTGCCAGGCCAATTATAATTACAGCCTGATTTTTACACATATAATCTAAAAGAATGTGACCAAAAAAAAGAAAGAAAAAAAAAGAAGTGCAAATAGTTTTCCATAGCATTATTATTTAGATTTAGCAGCTTTGCATGTCCTTAAGTTTGATATATCCCTAATTTCACAAAATGATACTGATACATTTTAATGTCAAAAACATGTTCTTTAACTTACAATGTTGAATCCTTACACTCCTACATAATATTAGTTTATTTTAATATTTTGAAAATACTGAAAAGTGTAATTTTTTTTCTGGAATCTTCCCCAGTAGAGACAAAATTAACTTTTGTCCCATGAAACATTCAAGTCTGGAGTTGAGTAATAATTTAATGTGACTCTGAGCATACGCTGAACAATCAAAATATTCTATAAGAATATTTGTTTTCTTAGATATACCAGTAAAAATAGGAAGATCTCATGTGATTCAATGGGACGTACCAGTGGAGGTGAAGGGCTGATTGTATCCCTGCGCCAGCATCGTGTCGTAGGGAGAAGCTCCAGCATGAGTCTGCAGCATTTGGTTTGTCAGGAAATGGTTTCCCAGAGCAGCTGAAGGAGAGAGAGGAAAACAAAATGTTTTTTTTTCTCACTCTTTTCACAGCAGGCTGAAAGCAGAGCTAATTCCCCCAAACCTCACCTCTGTTAAGAGTCGGAGTATTGTTAACATCTGCGGCGATGAAGGAGGACTCGGTCTGCCTGCGAACCGTGTCGTTCCACATCCTCCTGATGCGGCTCTAGAGTGGAAAATTAGCTCGCGGTTAAACAGTGGCTGGGGGTCAAACAGACTCGGCAGCAGGTAAAAACAAACGCATCGCCGCGTTTCACCTGTCTGTTCGCCGTAGCTCTCCGGCTCTGGCTGCTGGTGTAGCGGCTGTTGGAGCGAAGCGCCGCGCCTTTCACCGAGTCCGGAGAGCTGGAGGAGGACGTGGCGCAGCACTGGGAGAGACGCAGGCATCGGCCGTAGTCCTTCTGACCCTAAGCCCCCCACCGTTTACGCAAAACAGAGCGTTTAGTCGCAGAGAAACGGACGTGTATAATTGCATAACGGCTCCTGGATGCTGACCTTTCTGGCGAGCGTGCAGTGGAGGATGGTGATGAGGAGGGCCTGGGCCGTGTTGAGGGAGGTGAAGAGGTAAGCCAGCAGGAGAGACGGACCCGACAGGAACATCAAGCCCGAGGACCAGGTGACGCTCAGCAGGAAGAGGAGCGTCAGGGAGCCCACGGCCCAGGCCCTGCAGGCCAGGCAGCAAGGTCACGCAAGAGGCAGGGAGGATATTTTATTTTACTTTTTTGTTTGTTTGTTTGTTTGACAAATTAAAGACAGTGGTGATGGAGATAGAGAGAGCCTGCAAAAAACTTAAATGTGGAGCAGAACAACAGGAGTAAAGATTATTATTCGCGTCTAAACCTGAATCTGATCTGTGGGAAGAGTTGGAAATGTACACAGACCCTACCAATGGCATGTGGCTGAGTTTGAGCCCAAACTCAGCCAATATTTGCAAATATGAAATAGCAAAAACATAATTTGGTAAAGCCTTTGCTAAAAAACTTACAGTGGTTCTACAAAGTGTTAACTCAGGCCGGGTGAATGCAAATATATGACACTTTGTGTGCAAAAAACTATCTGTGCACTGCTTCTGTTGGTCTGATACACAGAGTCTCCAGAAAATACATCACGTTTTGTGGCTGTGAGGAGATAAAACAAAGAATGGATTTTGCAAAAACTTCAATAAACGACAGCATGCTTTTTTAAAATGATTTTTCATTTAGTCCTTTAAAGCAATCAATTTTTTTAAGAGAACAGCACAAGAAAATCTCTGAATTTCAGATCTGTTCTGCTTTTTCCACATCATCAGTGGACGCCACCTCAGAAACGTTTCACCTTCCTGGTTTGTGTTACGTTTTAATGACAAAACACATGGAGGAGATGGCGACCTGAAACTGATTATACCTCTTGTTTGAGGTTTCAGCTGCGTTCATGTCCACATTAACTGTTTTTTTTATTTTTTATTTTAGTTTGTCACAGAGACAGACATATGTTTTTGTCTATCAGCACGAGTCGACATTAAACTTCACAGCGGGGTTTTGAAACTTTTTAACGTTTCTTGAATTCTGTTTTCCTGCAGAGCTTTAGCTTGAACAAAACAAACGTTACAAAGACTATCACACGTATGACTCAATACCTTCTGGAATAAATCCACCTCTGAAATGTTCACAGTAATAAGATTCCCTGTTGCTGTTCCGAAAACTTTTCCACACTTTCTTTTTTTTATTATTTCCTCTGCGGATGTTCGGCTCTGCGTGTAATTCACAACGAATCTAAACCTTAAACAAAAATGTTCCTGAGTTTTTCTCTGAACAGTTCTGTAAAAGCAAAGCAGGAACCCCACAGCGAGACACAGGGCAAGCTCAACCAAAGGTGATGGACAAAGCTCACACACACATGTACACACACATGTACGCACGCATGCACGCACACACACACACACACACACGTATGCACGCACGCGCACACACACACACACACGCACACATATTCCCAGTTATGTGCAGAAAGTTGATTCTTTCATATTTCGTCTCTTTTCAACATCCAGGTGACGCTGATTTCAAAACTTCAGAGACTTTTTGTCAATTTTAACTTGAAAACCTTGAAATTTTCCGACTTCACACATAAAAAAAAAGGGAAAAAAAAGAAAAAAGGTGGCGCTGTAGAAGCTCGACATGCCGTGAATTCTTCAAACATTGAAAACGATTTAAACTCATTCAGACACCGTGATCTTTATTCAAACATGAAAAACAGCACGAGGCGGTCTGACTGACCGGAGGTTGTCGTGGCGACTGGAGTCGGGCTTGAGTGCAGCGGTGCTGTGCATCTTGTGTAAGGTCATCACCAAGACGACCAGGTTCAACTGAGGCAAACGAGCAAAGACAGATGTGTTGTTTAATGTACATTAGTCAGAGAGACGCTGAAAGAGAAGCTGAACATTTGCAAAAAAAATTAAAGACTTTTTTTCTCCCTCTAAAACAACAACATTTCATTGTAATATTTCAAAGTGGTGTTCATCCATTTTTCAGGTTTTCTGAAACCTTTCAAAGTTTTCATTTGGACCTTGGTTGCTTTCTCAATCATTTTTTCATCTAGTCTTTGTTCTTGACAGTGGCAGCATATTGCACAGAACAATCTTTAAAAAACAAACTGGAGAAAAGAAGTGTCGCACGTTAAAAAACATTTTGTTTTAAAAACCGTCTTCTGCTGACAGAGTTCCTGCTGACTCTGTCAGCAGAGTCAGCATGTGGGCATGTGCGTCTGAGTCCATACATGCCCTGACTCAGACTTCAACGTTTTTGCAACATGCATTTGACATTTGAGCAGCAAAACATTTTATTATTACCTCACGATCTTCCACTTTGTATACCCCACAAATCATGAAACAATGCAACGCTCATTAGTTTCTCATTCTGCAGCCACAACTGGCTATTTTATAACTTATTGGCCTGTGGAACTGAGATCATCTGTTACCACGACGTCTGATTTAAGATACTTTCACTTCAGTTATGAGCTGAAAACCATTTGAGTATGAACATTTTTGCTAAGTGCCACCAGTCCAGTTTAAAACAAAACCCTGATGGTAGAGATAACGTCTGACGTTTTGGAAACAAGAAATAAAGAAACGGGAGATAACTGAACAATATTTGCACGACACAATGCAGCAGAACCCACCGTGATGATGACGGCTACAGGTCCGAGGAAACTCCAGATGAAGTAGTTATCTGTGCGCAGCCAGCACCTGTAACGGCACCGACACCCGGAGAAATAATAAGCACGTTGACGTTAGACAGCAGGAAAAAGAGCAGTACATACAAAATGGATAGATCTTCTCACGCAACTGCAATAGATTAAAAAAAAAAAGTCAATTTGACTATTTCAGTAAAATATTTTCCACAATTCTGAGGGGAGAAGATGGGAATTGGGAGAAGCAACCAATAAGATCACAAAGCATGTTCTTTAGTTACCCTTTGTTATTTATTCTTTTTTTTTTTCTGGCTTGTTTTTCTTTTTTTTTCTTTCCCACTTTTACTCAAAATATGTGTCGCTAGATTAATTAAAACAAGGAATATAAGGGGAAAAAAAGGCATGTAGAGAGGAAATGATAATTGGAAAATAACCACCAAGAAGAAAATAAAAAAAAAGCATATCCCACTTGCATTTTGTGTCGTGACATCGCTTGTTGATGTTGTGTTTTGTCTTCGTCTGAAATGTGAGCATTTTAACTTATTTTTTCCCCTCTCACACTTTGTTCATTTTTATTGTTGCTTTTTCTCTCTGCTTATCTAATTGGTTATTTTGCAGACCAAAACTTCCGTCTGCTATCCTGTATTGGTTGTTTCGTGTGCACTAGTTGGTGACTTAACCAAGAAAAAAAAAAAAAAAGACAGTAGGGAAAACAGAGCGATTCCCCACATTCATCAACTTACGCCGTTTTTGAACCGTATCCTCTAAAGTCGATGGCCGCCGACACGGCCACCACCAGCCCGGGCACGGAGTAGCCGCAGAGGTAAAAGTACTTCCTCCTGGAGTTGCGTCCCTCGAACACCTCCCTCTGCAGAAGGTACAGCTCCACTGCCTCCAGGCACAACCAGCAGAACACAGACAGCAGCGAAAAGTGCAGCAGGCCGGCGGTGATGGAGCAGAGGACCTGAAAACGGGAGAGCAAAATGAGCAACCACAAAAAAAAAATAAATAAAAATTCAAGATGATTTGTCTGATATCAAAGTACTGACCGTGTACTTGGTCTTGTTGGCGCCGATAAGGAAGATGAGCTCCGTGATGAGCAGGTTGGCCCACAGGTTGCAGTGGATGGTGCTGTGGTCAGTGTGCCACGGCGCCCCCTGGCAGCAGAGGGTGATAAGGCAGGTAGCCAAACACACGAGAGCGACGGCGATGCCGACCCAGGAAACCACGTAGACCAGAAGCTCCTCCACACCGGCGCCGAACTGAGAAGCAAATGTCACAGCGGGGCATCGATTGACGTGTGGAAAAACAACAAGAACGAACGAATGCAGAGGCAGAGCGTTGGTGCAGATCCTAAAGCGGATGTGGATGTATTGTGTAGTGTGTGTGCGTGTTGGTGTGTGCGTGTATGTGTGTGTGTGTGTATGTTTGTTACATAACGTCTATTTATGTGAATAAATCACAGCTAATGAAGAGAACATCTTGCAGGGAACACTTAATTTGATTTCATGGCAGGACAAAATATCCTGCTGCATGTCTGCAGCAGCATCCAACGCCTACTCTGCGTCTGATTTCCTCCTTTGCTTAGAGACCACAGTGTCAGTCTGAGCTCTCTGAGTAAGAGGAAGAAATAAGGCAAAATTTGGCACATGGCTACTTAAATCAACAGCAGTGACACGTTTTATAATAAACTGTTCTATAACACATGTAAAAAAATAAATAAATAAATAAAAAAGAACCTGAAGTGCTTTATTAATATTGGCAAACAACAGCTTTTAAGTGTAGAGATCAAACCTAACTCAAATTTAGAGACAAAATTAATTGCCCACACTGGATTGTGTAAAAATAAAACTTTAAATCAGTTCCTCTCTTATTTCCGGACTGTAACGATGTCTACAGCAAGACCAGACCAGACGCGACACTGAATTCATGAGAACGAGACGCTGCGCTTCAGGAACGCCCTCGTTCTGCTTTTATATATATATATATATACATACATACATACATACATACATACATACATACATATATATATATATATATATATTGATTTTGCTACAAACTCAACAAACTGATGTCTGATGTTAATCTGCTGCTATTTATTGCTCCAGGTCGGAACCAAATGCAGTCAACTAAACCTTTTAGATCTTTTATTACCACTTCCTGAGGAGGAGCCCAGCTGACGCTGACTAACTGACGCTCATGAGGCAGCAGGCGCCTCAACGAGAAACGTTGTGATGTTTTAGTTGTGCGTTCACGCCAGGAAACTCCAAAGCAGACTTTGTTTGTCTTTTTTTTCTTCCGGGTGCAGTTTGCATTCATTTTTATGCTTCTTTTGCAGCAGAACCACAAAACCAAGCAGATGACCGTCGTTCCTCCTGTTGGACGGAAGTGACGGAAAGGCAACAAACGTGGAAGACCCACTTGCTGCATTTCTGCTCTGCACGTTTTTTTTTGTTGTTGTTGTTGTTGTTGCTGTTTTCACAACCGCGGCAACGTTTTAAATGTCAAGAGCGCCTCGTGCGACGCAGGTTTCCCAATGTGATATTTCTCATTTCGGAGCGGCGTCAGCGGATGCTGCTGCAAGCCGAACGAGACGAGGAGCTCCTGACCCACAACGTGCTGCCAGCACTGAGCAGAGCGCAGCGCATCGGGCCTGATTTCAGTTCAGTTGGCGCAGCAGAAGCAGCGTTCTGGAAGTGGAAGCTGCACACCAGGGTTCGTTTGGAGGTTAACCGAAACCACCTCGAACAGCGGGTGTCATTCCGGTTGATTGTCCCGCACCGGGATTCGCTTCAGTGAACGGACAAAAGGTCCAGAACAAGGCGGGAAACGAGCTCTGGTCGGTTTAAAGCGCATCAAAATGTACCAGGTGTGAATAGACCCTTGAAATCACAAAATCTCATACAATGATGTCTTGCTACACCTCTGTTTATTTCACTTGTACAACCTAATAGTAAGAATTTTAGAATGAGCCAACCTTTAAGTACATTTAAACCCCATATCATGAAAAGAAAAACAAGTGGAAGCTATTAACAGACTCGTGTTTGTCGCACCAGCATGCCTGGTGAGGAGGACGCTGAGGGTGCCATGTTGGGGGTCTCCAGGTCACTATGGTAACCATTAGATGTTTTCTTAATGCCTAATGATCATTTAGGGAAAAGCACCTCATGTCCACTGTTAAGTACATTGGACAGGTTTTGTCTGCCAAAGGCCCTGGGAATCTTACTGCTTGGCAACGTGAACTCTTTCAAACAGTCTCAAGTAAAAATCTGGCGGCTTCTGCCAGAAAACTGAAAGTAATCGCTGGGTCTTTCTGCTGGATGACTTAATCAAAACAAAAATCATTAACCACCAAATCAACCCTCCTTTAATGGCTGTCTGAGTTACACGGCCTAAATCCTTGCTGCTCGTCTCTACCGGAAGCCCAACAAACTCGTCCGTGTCTAAAGGTGTATCCAGCGCTGTCGTGTACAGATGTGCAACTTACGACTGGTTGCTGGTAAGTCATGAGGACCGCGTAGCTGGACAGATGGTTGCACGCACAAGTCGTGTGCGTGTTGTTTGTGTGCAGCAGGCGGCAGCCCTGCGTGGACCACCTGCCGCTCCCAGAAACCCCCGAAGCGTTCCAGAAAGAACAGTTGGGACCAAAGTGATTTTCCAGCTGTGGACGAAAACAAGAATATGGCCAAGTGTCCCGTGAGAGGCTCTGAAGGAAACTCAGGAACCAAACAGGAGGGATTTGCTCTATCTAAATGTTAATGTGGATGCAAACAAACATACCTGGAGATGTCTGAGAGTGAAGATCACGGGCGCCGTGAGGTACACCCGGTTGGTGCCTCTGTGCACCGAGGCAGAGATGACGTGGGAGTTGACCACCAGGCTCCTGCGCCGGGGCTCCTGGCCCTGGGAAAGTCCCAGTCCCAGACGTAAAGTTGAGTTCTGGGTGGTGAGGAAGGGGCCCAGGTTCTTGAAGAGGGAAAGGACCAACTTCACCTGACCTGCAAAAGCAAAGCCCGGGTGGGAAAATCACTTTGTGAAGTTTAAGAGAATTAGGACTGAAACGATTAATCCAATCAATCATGATTAAAACCTCTCCGACTCATGGCCTGTTTCTGAGAAATATGGCTGAAAATAACATGCCCAAATGAATTGAATGTATCTCAAGAACTACAGAGTTTATTTTAATAGTTTTGGTATCAAAACAAAGGCAAGGCCCTAGAGAATATGTAACAACTCTAAAAACCACCCTGCCGGTTACTGAGGAAAGTAAATTAATATGATACACAGCAGAAATTAAGAAATAAAATCTATTTCCGCCTAAAAAAAAACAGTTCAATATATTAAAATTCCTTTCAAAGCAATGCAGATGAAATCCAAAACATGTAGTAAACAACAGTACACAATCTGACCTTTTACTATGCCAAGTTTCATGAAAAAAGAGTTAATCATATGAGTTATAGAGAGGTACTACTTGATAAGAATCTAGGCGGACCTTCCAAATTAGCCATTTTGGCACAATTTGTGCCATTTGAATTTTCTCAGTTTTTTTTTCTGTAGGTTCTGTTTCAATCATTTATTCTTATCATATAATAAATGAATATTTATCATAGATAAGTAATTACATATAATAATTGTTTTTGGGGGTTCCTTTGAAAAATCCACATTGCATTCATTCATAAAAAGAGAAAAAAATAGACAAATTGTAATAGTCTGAAAATGGAACAGATTAACTCACAATGACATTTCAAATAGAATTAAATAACAATGAAAATGTAAATAGAAATGAAAACTAATTTGTCAAAATGATATGATCACAGGTAAAAACTAATATATCTCACAATTACATTGCAATAACAATGCGCTCTGCACTGCGCGTAAAATCATGCAGTTCTCCATTCAGACGTTCAAAATTACGCTGGGCAGTTTCTCGGGAACCCATTGGCCAATTTTGATGATTGACACGTCTTTCGAACCGTCACAGCCAATAGAATCCGAGGGCGTTGACATTAATACGGAACCTAAAGCCATTCACCAATTACAGCGAGGAAAACGCATGTGACGTACATTGACGGAGTTCGCCTCTAGATTTTGTGTATGGTAGCTAGGAGACGGAAGAGGCTCTGCGCGGAGCCGAAAACAATGTGAGATGGACGCAGGGAAAATGGATTATCGGACCAAGTGGAAATATTTGCTCTAATAAGGATTATGACCACGAAACAGCAAAGATAGGACTGAATTTATGTTTTTAGCTTCGTGAAATTAGCTATTTCTTTTTTTCTTCTTTAGCTGCTGGTTCAGTGAGTTTTGCACGTAGCGTGGTGACTCTGGTATTGTTGGAAACGGCAGAGCTTCGGCTTTACTCTGATAGATAGTTTGTGGCCATTGGGAATCGTTGCTCTTTCATTGTTGCGTTTTTTACCGGATATGCCTCGTTAGTTTCTAATTGCGTTTCTTTTTATCAAGCTGCTTAGTGTTCAAGCTGGGTGTTGTTGAGGTAGAAAATATTGTTTCTATCATTTAGAAGAGCTTTTTCCCGATACGTGGATATGCAATATGCCTATATTGATAAATGTATAGCATGTGTTTTCAATTGATCTTGTTGCAGCAAGCGCCGGGTCCTCTAGCGAAGGAGGCCTTAATCGATTACTGAAACAATTGATAATCAATTAATCGTTAACTGGAGTATGCAGACTCAAAAAGAACAACACTCTCAGAGCAGTAATCAAGCCAAAACTGTGCAAAAAATATATGCATTTTGCATTTAAGATGAAAAGAATATCTGGTCTACCCAAAACTTTTACAAAGTGGCATTTTAGCTTCACCTGGTTCAAATTCTGTATCAGAAAAATTGATTTTTAAGCATCGTTTGCTATCCTGTTATTAATCAGTTACTTCAAAAAAATAATCATCAAATCAGCCCAATGCTGTAAGTCAAACAGAAAGGGCTGAGCCTTTCATCGTGTTGAAGTTAGGAATATACCTACAGATGCATCATTTGCATCAATAAATTATTTGTTTATTCTTTTAATGTACTTCTAATATTGTATAAAAGAAGGCCTAAATGAAAAATCAGTGCCGATTTTTTGTTCCTGATTAATCGTTAGAACAATTGATAGAATAATTGATTTCTAAAATAATCATTAGAAGGCGTATTTAAAGCAAATACGGATACAGAGACAAGTAATACTTCCACTAACCACCATGAACATTGGTTAATACTGGTTTCTCCCGGTGCCACTGACCGTTGTTGCTGTACTGCTGCAGAGCCTGCGCCGAGATCTGCAGGATGCTGTCGCTGTCATACGAGTGTGGAAATGTCAGGTCCTGTATGTCAGCCTCTGTATTTAGTACATACACTTCCAGATCTGTGAAATGACAAAACAAACAAACAAACAAAACAAAAAAACAAGAATACACATGTTTGTGGATGAGTTCAGGATTCTTCCAAGCTGCATCGGGTGAGAAAAATATGCAGGCAAATGGAGAGTCAACGTGCCGACATTAGGCGCTCTGTCACTGAAACGGCCCTCGTAGAGATTGTTCGCCAGCAGAAACGCTCCCTTCTCGACGGCGTCCAGAAGCAGCGATGCCGAGCGGGACTGGTCAAGGCTGCTCATGTCTGCCCAGGACACCAGGGCTTCAGGACCCAGCAGGTTGTCGGCTATCTGAACCACAGCCTGACACACACACACACGCACGCACACACACACACAGAGAGTTATCTGTCAGTCGGTCTGCTCATCCGTCTGCGCAGAAGCAGAAGAAGTATTCACATTCTTTCTGTCGTGTTATAAACAACAAACTTCAGTGGATTCACATTGATGTTTAGGTGACAGACCTAAACATCAACATGTAAATGGGAAACAGAAGAAAAATTGAAATGCATTTGTCTTTACTTCCAGCGAGCCAACAGTTAACAAAACCGTGTTTTGCTCAGCTGGCTGCAGTTATTCTCTCAGATTATGTTTTAACAAGCTTTTCCCGCTCTTGTCTCATACACGTCTCAGCATGTTACGACTTACTCTTCCCATTAACAGATGATTGAACACCGGCTTTGTGCTTAAAAGATCATTTCATGTCCTATCCAAGGTTTAACTTCTCCACAGCTCGATCTGTGACCCGCCTGCCGCGTTGCCTGGTCTGGCAGGATGCTGTTTATTCTCAAATAAACCTCCACAGAACAGCTGGATTTCAATTCAGTTAAAGAATACTCAGGGCTCCCCGTGACGGTCTTGGTTTCATGAAGGATCCGTCTTTGCACCAGCATCTCCAGTGGTTCCAACAGAAAAGAACCAGCCTAATGTACAAGGGTGTGGAGCCTTTTTAGGTCTCCAGCTCAAAAGTGATCCGCCAGCTCGGCTTCCTGACCCTGTCTGATACGTTTGATGACTCCAGAGTCATCTGAATGTTTCTGCAGACGACAGAAGTCGGATTGTGCTGGAGGTCTGTGAGTTAAAAGGGCTGGTGAGAGGTCAGGACCCTGCGGTGCTCCGCCTGGTCGGACACTCAGTCCGTCAGTCTCACGAACTACGTCAAACTGAAGTTACTAGCAAAGTGATGTTCGAAGCCGTCTGACAATTTATTTAGGGTAATCAGACTAAAATTGACGTTTGTGACAGCGACTTGACAAATACCTATACCTCCATTCATCACTCATCGGTCTCACCTGAACATACGCTTTGCACGTTCGCTCTCTCTTCTGCAGCTGAAAGCAGAAAAAAAAAATTACAAGAACAATTAAACCCGCAATCGCTGACATTTCCCATCTCATTTCCACTAAAGGTCGCCCACGTTATAAATTTACCTTGTTGTAATTGCGTGCGGCTGACTCTTTGTTGGCTGGTCGCAGGGCCTGCAGCTGAGAGTCCAGGATGTCCAAGAGCTGCTCGATTAGCCGGACCGACATGCTGATGTCGCCGGCATAGATCCGGCCCCGGGTCAGGTTGACCAGCTCCCCGGCGATGTTGGCCGCGTTTTCGCCGCTCTTGATCTGGACGGAAGTCAGGAGGTGTTTGTGATGTCAAATGTTTTGACATTTAAAAGACAGAGAGAAGGATAGAGAGAGAGAGGAAGAGAGAGAGCTGCGGGGTGTTTGCTCGGCGCATGTTTGTGTGTCTTTGCTCTCATCAGGGTGTGTGTGTGCGTGTGTGTGTGTGTGTGTGTGTGTGTGTGTGTGTGAGCTAGGCACCGACCTTCTGAGCGATTTGGCTGACCCAGGGAGAGGTGCAGTTGGAAAGGTCAGGCCCTCGGGAGTTCCAGCCCACCGGAGACGACATGCACTGATAGGAGGCGATTCCTGCGGCGGCAGAAAGGGGGAGACAAAGTCAAGAAAAACAGAAAGCAAAAAAAAAACACACAAACACCAAACCCACATCTTCTCCTGTTTTCAAACTGGAACTCAATACATGTTAATAATAATAATAATAATAATAATAATAATAATAATAATACACAATGAATTAAATTGTTTCTGCATTCAATTTGAGATAATATGAGCCTGAACAACAAACAGAAACATTTTTAAATGTCTCCTGATCTGAGCCCACTGCCTGGATAAAAGTGTTTGATCTCTTGATTAACTACAAGAGCAGAAACCAGTGAGAAGCTGAAGGACAAGATCTGGACCGAATCCGGCTCCTGTGGCAAAGCAGCTGAACTTCCACCCCCTCTGGACTGGGATCAGACAGATTCCCAGTGTTAAAAGCAGAAGTTAGTGATTTGTATTTCCATCCTGGATGCTGTTTCGCTTTCCAAGCGGAACTATAATAATGGAAACGAGACTCATAAAAAGGATTTGAAGGAAAACGTAGCTTATACCTGTGATAATATAAATTACTGGGACGAGAGCAGGGCTGTAGCAACAATTATTTTAGATATCAGTTCATTTATTGATTGTTCTGACGATTAATCAAATGATATGATTCAAAATCGGGCACGTTTTGCAGATTTTTCATTTAAGTGTTTATATTTTATATTAGAAATATGTTGAAAATAAGCAACTGGATTCCTGCTTTAAATAGGAAAGTACAACAACACGTCCTTCCTGTGGCGTGAACGCAATCATTCGTAAGAAATGTTGAAAAATCTTTCCAACATCACCGTGTAAAAAGTGGAAAGGCCACAGAAAACAAGGTGAAAACAGGATGTATCGACTTAACATCAATACATTGATAACTTTTAGATTAAACGGTTAATAATGGACGGCAAAAGGTGCTTAATAGGAGATTTGTTTTAATCAGAATTTGAACCTATTTACAAAGATTAAAATGCTAATTGTACATATCTTTTGTACAGTTATAATCACTGTGTGTTGTTCTTTCAACATGTTGTCTTTTTTGAGTCTGCATTCTCTAGTTAATGATTAACTGATCACTAAAATAGTTGATAATTATCCCAGTAATCAATTCATCGTGATTAACTGGAATAATCATTTTAGTCCTAGACGTGAGTTTGAATTGTTGACGTTATATTTAGAGTTTTGTAGTTCTAATTAGATTTACACATTTAGACTTTGTTGCCCTGAGAATAAATTATGAAACAAAACAACAAAGTTCAGCGTAAAACTGTGAATCCAGCCAGATATATATTACATAAATACATTAAAACATCAGTTGATGGCCAGTGACTCACATTTCCTGCAAATTAGGTGAGACAGCAGATCCACCTGGTTGGAGTTAAAAGATAAAATAAGGTGATGCCGTTCCAGTATAATCGTCAACTCTGTGCTAAATCCATGCTGAAGCGATTTGACATGATTATCGAGGCAAAATGCACCGCAGGATTATCAACATAATCTGCATCCCGGCGTCTCCTCAGAGGGAGGGAGGGATGGAGAGGCAGCTGCTCAGCGACAGGAAGGATCGCCAAATACGGCGTCTCTGCACTCTGAAACTCCTCTCTCGTTTTTTTTTTTTCCCCGTCTCGTCCGAGTTCAAAGAGAGGACACCTGACTGCGTTTCAAAAGGAAATGGGATACACTCACACACACACTCACACTAAGACACACTCCACACCTACCCAGAGACCCCTTAGGACAGGGCCGCTCCACCGTCTCTCCCTTCAGAGTCGGAGGCCACTGAACTCCTCGTGCAACGCGGCCCTCGCACCCGCCCACCTGACCGGGCCCGCCGGGGGCCAGGGGGACCCGCAGCGGAGGCCGCGGGGTCAGCGGGACCATGGCTGTGATCGGACCCCTGTTGATGACACCGATGGGGTGCGAGGCCGACGGGCGCACCGGCGTGAGAGCGACTGTCGCCGTGTAGGAGCGCACAGTGGTCATCAGAGAGGACAGGGGACCTGCAGGGACAGAGACGACACGCCTGTGTCCTGACCTGACACTCTGATGTGTTCATGTTCCCTGACAGTTTTCACATTTTGTTACGTCACGTCCCCAAACCTCAGTTTACGTCGTTTATATTTTCCACATAGAAGACAGACGACACAAGGGATGAAAAAAGATTTTCAGAGATGGAAATATTTGAGAAAACAGCTAAAAAATAAATTGAAAAAAAAGGTCTGCTACGCGTTGGTGTTTGTATTTATATCCAACTTTTACTGAGTCATTATGAGGTGGCTTGTCATGATCAAGAAATTCCCAGAAATGATTGAGGTAATCAATAACAGTGTTGCTGCTGTTTGGCATTTTGATAATGCCAACATTTGCTCTCTGAAAGAACCGTAGAGGGAGCAAACATTCAAACTGTTTAAATAAAAAAAATAAAATAATAAAATAAACAAAACAACCAAAAACAATAAATTTAACTGAACAAAAAAAAACATACACAACTCAAACCACAAATGAAACAGAAAATGAAGTCTGTGAATAAAATTGCCCTTTAAAAAAATGTTAATCATCAGAATGGAAATGATTGCGCTAATTTAAATTTATCTTCCAGCTACTGATTTATTGCTTATTTATGGGGGAAAACGACAAGATATTTTTTCCCCCCACATTTTTATTTATGCAATAATTCAGCTTCAGTTAGAAACGGATTAAATGCCATTAATCAGTGGGATTTAAATCTGGGCTTTGACTGAGCCACACCAATACGCTTCTTGATCTAAACCACCGTCTGACCAGAGCGCCGCCTCCCTCACGGTCAGCATGTCTCCTGTAGGGACTCTGGCAAAGCGCAGCCTGTTGAGCTTCATTTTGTTTCGGGGTATCAGAGTAATGGAGGATGGATATGACTAAGAAAATGAAGTCATATTTTTACTGAAGTGAAAATAAAAGAGCAATATATTCTCTCCTCTCCATGAGTTCCTCCTGTTGGCCCAGATCCAAATAAAACACACTGAAGTTCGAGGCGATGCCTCTGAAAATGTGAAAAGGTTTTAAAAAATGTTTCCCCAAGCATATTTGCATGTGTCCTATAACATAATTTGTTGCTTCCTCACCTTTAGTTGGCGGTGGCGGTGTGAAACTCAGAGGGTAGCGCAGCATGTAGTAGTTGTTCCACACGTACAGCTGGTTGTCTCTGGGGTTGTAGTCGATGGAGGAGATGTACTGGTACGGGTTGGGGAACGGTATCTGGACGGGCAGCTCCTGACCCCGGCTGGTGTCGTAGGCGTACACCACCATGTTGCTGCTGGCGCGGCTGTCCGCCTGGCCCTCGTCGTCCTGGAAGACGGAGCGCACCGCGTAGAGGACGCCGCAGGCCATGAAGGCGTTGCTGGCGCCGCGCTTGTCGAAGCCCGTGGCCCAGGTGCCCTCGAAGCGCAGCGTGTACGGGTTCACCTGGAATAAAACCCAGTGGCACTTCAGCTGCTTTTCTTCTCGCTCCGCTTCTGCTATCGATCCGTGTTCGGTCCTCCTACCTGGCTGACCACGATGCGTCCATTATTGGCTTCTGTGGAGTAGATGACCCAGAGCCCGTTCTCGTCCACCGCCAGATCGATGTCCGACTTTCCTCCCCAGCGGTAAGGAGAGGTGTCGTGGTAATTGGCGTTGACGACCACCGCCTCGCCGCTCTTGATGCGAGTGCGCAGGTCGTATTTGACCAGATTGCGAGTTCGCTCCTTGTTGTAAAACACAGCTCCGTCGTACACCACAAAACCCGTGCCGTCCACACGACTCGGCAACCTGGGACAGAGGAAGAGGACGGATAATATCCATTTGATTTGGCATGTGGGCAAACTGTAAACTAGGTAATATAGCTGACTTTTATAACCATTTCCAGGCCGAAATGATACATCTACGACATCGATTTTCCTTTATTAACAGGTTTTTCATACTGAGATGTTTGTAACTATGCCACATAAGAGAAATTTAAAAGTTTACCAGTGGTGGCACACTTTTTAATTTGAAAAATATATGTTATTTATTCATTTTTAGTCAAACTGTCTTGTTTTTATGACGGAGGCTAAGAAAAATAGGGCAGAATATAAGAATAAAGTCATAGTGTTACGAGAATAAAGTCGCACAACAGTAAGTAGAAATAATAGGAGAATATAGTATAATAATACAAAAAAAAAAGACTTAATAATGCAAAAATTAAGTCACAATGTTACCAAGATAAAGTCAGAATAGTCCGAGATGAAGTTGCACGACAAAAAGCCATAATAAAAATAAAATCATAACATTGTGACAATAATGTTATAAAATTAGGAGAGATGCAAAATTACAAAGAAACAAGTAAAATCATGAGAAAAAAGATCTGAAGACCGACTCGCCTAGTCGAAATGGACTCATTTTATGAGAATAAAGTTCTAATAAAAGTCATATGACACACACACACACACACACACACACACCC
>NW_006800314.1:205428-216258 GCF_000485575.1 Poecilia formosa | reverse complement strand
GGCGGGAGGAGGGGGGACGGAGGGGGTTAGTGCAAAAAGAGGGAAGAAGAGTGTGAGGTAGAGTCAGGGACGCAGAAGGCGGGGCTAAAGTTTGCCTTGAAGTGAATGAGAGGGCAGGTTAGTTTACGCCGGGCACAACGATTGGTCCACCCACATGTCAATAACTGCATGGACACATATGTAGACTGGACGGTCCCACACTGGCATGCAAAGAGGCATGCACACACACACGCACGTACGTACGTGCGCACACACACACACACACACACACACACACGCATTCTCGCATGTAAGCGGTGCTTGGTAAGCACGCACATCCAGACAAATAAACAACCACACACACGTTTCGTCTTATTTTTCCTATGAAGATAAATAAGGGGCTCTTCCTATAAGGGAAGAAAAGGGAAAATAAGCATGACGAGGATGACTGGAAAAGAAGGAAGGAGGAAAGGCAGGAAGGAAGGAAGAAAGAGCTGGTAAAGAAGGTGTTCGTGTTTGTGCGACCAGTTGTGGGGTTTTTTTTTGTGTGTGCACAGAAAGACGAAGAGAAAGAGGAGAGGAGGAAGAGAGAGGAGGAGAGGTGCAGAACCTGGATAAAATTGGATCAAAAAGACGGCTTTGGATACAACAAGAGATGGATAAAATGTCGAGAGAAAAAAAATCAAAGAACTGTGTGAAAAATGAAATAAATAAATAAATAAATGAAACAAAAAAAAAAAAAGAAGGGGTGAGGGGGCGAGGAAGGGGGGCAACATCCAGCATGATTACGAAACAACGTCCTAGGGTTGGAGGAGGAGAGAAATGATAGGATAGAGGAAGAGGAGAAGAGTGGAGAGGTAGAAGAAGAACAAGAAGAAGAAGAGAAAAGAGGGGGGGCTGGGGGTAAGGAGAGATCAAGATGCTACAATGTTTTGTCTTTACCTTTTTGGTCCACTTCTACTCAAGCATAGGAAAAAAAAGAGGGAGAGAAAGAAAGAAAAGTCAGAGGGTGAAAGAAGGGGAGAGTGAGAAAGAGAAAAGGAAAGCAAGAAAGAAAGAAAGGAAGGAAGAAAGAAAGAAAGAAGCAAAGAAAGGAGGAAAAAGAAAGAAAAAGTTGCACAGATAAAGATTTCGGAGCTCATTCTCACCACAAACATTATTGTTCATGTAAAAAAAAGAAAGAAAAAAAAGAAAAAAGAGAAAGATAAAGAAACCCCGACATACTCCGCTCTTCTCCTCCTCCTCACCCCTCACCACCTCCCTCACCCCTCCTCCCCCAATTATCCCCCCGTTTTTCTTCCTCCTCCCCCCTCCCCCCGATCTCTCCTTCCCTCAATCAGGCTCCTGTGGAGAAAAGAGAGCAACTCCTGTGGCGTGAATCTGCAAAAGAGAAGCACACACACGCGTGCACACTCAAGCGCTTACCCCCCCTCCCGCAGACACACGCACACACACACGCACACACCTACACGCTTGCAGACACGCGTGACATTTTATGACAATTTGCAAATGCCCCACGGTTTGTTTTCTTCCCTTTTTCCCCCCTTTCTCTGCACCCCCTGTCCCTCCCTCTCCCCCTCTCTCTCCATCCTACTTTCTGTTTGTGATTCACACACACCAACATGCACACACACTCTTCCTGAGAAAAAAAAACATCTCATAAAACATCTCACTTTTAAAAATATATATATATATATATATATCCATCAATCTCTCGGGGAAATAGCTGACATCAGAAGGTGAAAGATCAAAAATCAAACCTGCATCATGACATAAGTAGGTTAAATCTGTGTTTCGTGTGTGTTACTGTGTCTTTTTTTGTTTGTTTTTTGTGTTTGTGTGTGTTGAATTGCATATTAACGCGTACTCACTGTAAGGGACACACTCGTACTGGATCTCCAGGTACTTGTACGTTCCGGGGCAGGGGTCTGGGAAGACGTCGACCCCAGCGACCACCACACACTGAGTCCGGTTGTTACATCTGAGGAACAGAACGGACGGATTGATGAGTCGGTCGATGAAACTGATGGAGTTAGAGGGAGGGGAAGAGAAAGGAAGTCGAGGGAGTAGCACAGAAAAAGAAGAGGCGAAGGATGGGCCATTGGCCTACTCTCTCTCTCTTTCTCTCTCTCTCTCTCTCGCTGAATATTGATCAGTTCTTCGAGGAAAACGCTGCTGAGTACACAGCTAAACATTCTGCAGTACTTACACACACACACGACACACAAGCCCAAGTATTGGTTTGGTGTAGTGTTTCCAACTAATCCACATTTATTATGTACGGCAACACACCGACACGCTGCGCACAAACCAGCAATAGCGTTAAACAGTTGACCTGCTTCCATCCAGAGCGCCCTCACATGTTGAAATAAGGTCATAATTTTCAGAATTTCTGGCGTTGCTCAAATGCCTCGTTGACGGTTTTTTTTTAAATATATAAATATATTTTGTCATGATACAGAAAGGAAATTGAGTGGGGGGTTTTTTCCACTGGTGACAGAAAGTAGCGTATAACTGTGACACGTAGAAAAAAGAATGTGAGGTTTTTTGAAGTTTTGTATGATTTTTAAAAAGTCTGAAAAGTGTGGCGTGCATGTAAATGTGTAGAGCCCCACTCGGTTAAGTGTTTGTAGAACCCCCTTTAGATGTAAATACAGCTGGAGGACCTTTGGCTCAGATCTGAAGAGTGAAAATACACAACCGGGCATCTTTGAAAAGCATAAATGGAGCCTCATGCGCGACCAAGGAGAATCCAGCAAGTGGTTTCTGAATGGTAAGTCAACAACGTAACACCTGTCTTTTCCAGCAGCCACTATACAGTGCATGCAGTGGTAAAACCAGCTGACAAGAGGTGCTGGAGCTCGGCTGGGGTTGCTAGGTAACGTTACAGTGCCTGTTGATTGCGGCATAACAACTGAGAGAGACCAAAAACAACGTTCATTTTTTTTATTTAAAAAAATGGCTGGGTGTTTGTTTTGTTTTGTTTTTTTAGAAGCTTTTGCTGTTTTTAGACACAGTTGAGATGCAAAAACCTGCAAAATGCAAATTTTACATCCCGTTCCCCTTTGAGGTACTTGCTTGCACTGGATTTCATCTAGAAGCTGAATGTGCGTGCCCTAAATTTCAGATTTTTCACTAAGAGTAAGAACATTTGAAAACCATACCTGATTTTTTATTTTTTTCACTTTGCAGTTTCGTGCTATTTTCAGTTGGCCTGTCAAACAAGATCCCAACACGAAACAGGAAGTCCTTGTTTGTAACGCGATGTAAGGTAAGAGAGGCAGCGCGCGTTATTCTCCTCACCCAGCGAACAAATCACACAGCTCAGCGGATACAAACCTCTGGGACATGATCTTTAGGGCATCAGGAAGGTAACACTGTGTGTTCTCCATCTGGAAGGGGTCGGCGTCACAGATCTTGTCGTCGGTGCGTCCGTAATTGGCCGTCTCCACCATCACAACATCACTTCCTGGGCAGCGCAGCTCTATGGGGTAGCCCTCGCACGCCAACTCCCTGCGCAGCAGCCCGAACGGCATGGCGGCCCGAGACATGGCTGCATGAGAGAGAGAGAAAGAGAGAGAGAGAGAGAAAGAGAGAGAGAGGCAAAGAGCGCCGTGGCAAAGGAATGTATGGG
Source organism: Poecilia formosa (assembly GCF_000485575.1). Classification (NCBI taxonomy): domain Eukaryota; kingdom Metazoa; phylum Chordata; class Actinopteri; order Cyprinodontiformes; family Poeciliidae; genus Poecilia; species Poecilia formosa. The sequence continues at coordinate 212,645 of NW_006800314.1, read as the reverse complement.
GGGGATGCAGAAAGACATGAGGAAAAATCAAATTCATGATCAGTTAGCAATTATTTGAACAATTTTCATTCTAAAAATAAAAATCGTTGTCGCAAAGGTGCTAAAACAAAATGTTTTTAAATGCAGACGCAGCACAAGAAAGTGGAAAAACATGGACGTAAATGAATAGATGAAATTTCAAAGAGCCTCTTCATAATGTCTTAAAGAGGCTCATTATTCCCTCAAAACACTTGAAGCTCATCATTTCTTTGACAATTTTTTTTCTTCATACTTTAGGCTTAATGGAAATTGAGTCAGAACAACAAATTAAAAATACCGAGCATGACTCATGAAACCAGCGCTGCGCTTCGTGATGCACAACACATAAAGATGGCAGCTAAAAGTATTTATCATTAAGTGTAAAAAACAAAAACTGGGATTTTAAAATGCTACACATTGGGAAGCGTTTTTGGATTTCCTGTCCAAATGTTTAGAGTAATTTTGGACTTTATTATTATTTTTTAACATACCATCCGCTGTATTTGTAAAAGGACATTTAAAAACAGCAATTACTGCTGACCAAAGGGCTGCACAATGAAAACAAAATAACAGAGAAGATAAAAACAACTGTAGAATAAAGCAAAGTATGATTAAAACCACAGAGCAAAAGTGACTTTAAGATTTATGAACAGCAGATAAATAGCTCACTTTTATAGAAAGATAAGTGGACAGACTATTAGGAGCAACTGGTCCTGGATGAGGTTTTGGGAGACAGTTAAAACATCGGATGAGCTAAGCTCAGAGTGTGTGATGAGATAGAGAAGAGATTTTAAAAAAGGTGGGAATGCCATTTAAACTTTTGAAAGCAAGTAAATTTTTCTCAAAACACATTCTAACGTGGACAGGAAGCCAGTGACGAGGCATTAAATCTAGAGCCAGGTGTTGAAAGTCATTTAGAAATCTTGCAGCAGCATTTTGTGCCAACTGTGAACGGCTAAGACTAATTTAAAGAGAATTACAGAAATCTAAATGCTCTCCCTAGGCGTGGCGGTGTTGGAAGGAGAGAATTCATTTTGGCCAGCCACCTCGGGTGGAAAACAAAAACAGGATTTGACAGCTGAATTGACTCAACTTTGAGGCCAGAGTCGATACAACTTTCATTAAATTTAAGCAACCCGAGTGGAGCGCCCTCCATCCCCTCTCATGTGGCCGAGGCAGCTCAGACAAAGTTGAGCAGAGGGTGACCTGTTCCGCTTGAAAGGAAAATAAACTTGGTAGTCATCAGCATAAAAAATGAAAGGCCGTGGTTTATTAAAAAAAAATAGCGCCAAGAGGCGATAAATTGATCATGAAAAGTAGCGGATCAAGCACAGAGCCCTGCGGTACTCCCCAAGGGAGAGAAACTGGGAACTCTGAACTCTCACAGACATTCCTGTGTGTGAGGCAGGCTCTAAACCAGTGATGCCTTCACGCTGCTGAAAGATGATAATATGGCTCAGAGTATCAAAGCTATCAGTGAAATATAACAGAACATGAAGCAGAAGCACAAAGCTAAAAAAAAAAAACAACATGCTGGAAGACTTCCAAAATGATTTAAGGAATCCCTTCACTTCTAAAATTAGCAAAAGCTGCTGGGCCAAAGCCAGTTTTGTGTTTTTTTGTTTGTTTTGTTTTTGTTTTTTGCCAGCAGGGTTTGAACAACAGTGTGTTTAAAAGCATTTGGCACTGGAGTAGAATGTCAATAATGGTGAAAATTGTGAGGTTCAGCTGTTGGAGAAACCTCCTTAAGAGTCTGGTGGTTTCAACCTGGCAACCAGTTTCTGTAAACAGGTGAGGGACGCAGCGACGTTGTTTTCGTTGCAATGAAATAACCTTTTAGTGAGAGGAAAAATAAGAATGTTTTAAAGATGCCACAAAGTTTTAAATTCCTGTTTGTGACAAGAGCGTAGAGGCCCCACTTCAAAGCACAACATTAAATATTCAGCATTGCTTACAAAGAAGAAACACCTTGATGTAATAAAGACTGAGAAAAGTCAGAACTAAGTCTTTAGTCTGTAGTTTGCATAACTCCTCTTTCAGGCAGCACACAATCAGGTGCGTTTTAGCGCTCAATGTGTTTATTATACTGAAGTGTTAAACTCTTTAAAATGCTAGCCTTTAGCATTTTAAAAACCAAGGATTTTTCTTTTTTAATCAGATGTTTCTTTTGCAATCGCTCTTCAAATTTCAAAGGTTGCTGACTCGCAAATTTAATTGCGATGACTGCATGCGGTAGCTGTGGAGAGGAAGACGTCAAAGAAAACCTGGTGGTGGCAGCATTAGGCTGCGGTGATGTTGTTCTTCAGTAGGAGAAAAAGAAGTTGATCAGAGTCGATGATGATGATGATGATGATGATGATGATGATGATGATGATGATGACGACGACGACGGACGGCACTAAACAAGGTTTGTCTTTTTCCTCTCGCTTCACACCTATGCACTTCTTCACGTTGGTCTATTACGCAGAATCCCAAACAAAATACACTGAAAATCCTTGTTGCAATGTGAAAACTATGTAAAAGTTCAAGGGTAATGGATTCTTTTCCCAAGTCGATTTATGTGACACTTTGCTTAAAACCGGTGGAGGGAAGGCTGCAACGCCCCGAGACTGCGTATCAAGCTTTAAAGATGAAATCCACATTGAAATTCCAGCTTGGTTCTCACTGGATGAGCTGCCACTCGCCTTCCAAGCCTGATAAAATGCATCCGTCACGCCTCCTTTTATCCACACTTTAGTGCTCCTGTCAGTTTCGGAGCCTTTAGTGCAAGATGCTCTAATAGGTATATATGCAGCCTTTTTGGAATCAGTTTTTGGGGGCTGTGATAAATGCTCCTGCTCCAGGTAAAGCAAACACTTAAGCTTTTTTTTTTTCTTTTTTTCCATCTGGGGATATGACATGAATAAATCATGGTAAATTTGAGCTCTTTTGTTAATGAATACAAACGACCGGTAAAGAGTGATTTTATTGTGTACTGGTTGTAAATTTTGTCACACCTGAATACCAATGTGCAGGATTTAACCTTTCATGCATGAATTATGATCCTTTGTGTCAGGATTTTTTCCATTCTTTTTTAATTTTTTTGATTTTCTTAAGGCATAAAAAAAGGTAGGACATTTTTCTATTATTATTTAATTTTTTTTAGGTGATCAATTGTAATTTTCTCCAAATACAAAGTTGTAGTATTGGTCTTTAGGGGTTATCTGATGTCACAATATTTTTTTTTTACCGTCTACAGTAGAAGGAGGGACCGGGTCTGTCGGCATGCTTTTTTGCCTGTCGGCCATTTTGGATTTAACAAAAATAATTTCTTGCATTTGCAGCTGATGGCCAGTAGTTGATAATTTATTTTATGATGCATTAGTGTCCACTTCAGTGGTCTGTGTGCATTTATAACAAAAATCCACAAGAAGCACAAGAAAATGGCTTTTAGACAGCTGTCCACTGTAGTGACCACTATGCATGAAAGGGTTAAGTGAAAAACATATAAAGTGTGATTTAAATAAAACTAGTATGGCGTTACAAAAGGACTTTTTAAATAAATATGTCCATTTTTAGCCATGTTCTGACATAACAGAACTTCGGGTTTATTGGGTTCTGTGTGGGTTTGTTTTGGTTTCACCAGGCTCCATTCTGTGCTTCAAACGGAGCACCAATATTCATGCTAAAGAGACATTTGCATGAGAAATTGAGCCAGTTCCTTTTAATTACCTGTCCTGATTTCATCAGTCATTAATTACCATGCCTGGGAATATTGATACATGCTAATGATTCCCCTGTGGATGTTGTAACAATTTGCTCAGATTGCCTAATTCAAACCCTGCAAAGATCAATGTTGGTCCCACAAATAAGGCTCTTAATGAATATAAAATATATATTTTTAAAACCACGTGCCCCTGGACTGTAACTGCACTTTGGATTCTGCATGCCGTCGGATCTGATAAGTTTATTAATTTTTCTTCTTGTTGCTGTTTTTTATTTGTTGTTTTTTTTTCACAGAATGAAGGTCTTTTCTGTCAGAAGGTTGTGAAAACAAAACAGCTTGGCAGGTTTCGATTCCTCCTCTTTGAGGGCCGTATTGTAACACGACCCGAGCAAAGTGAATCTTTACATGTCAGGAGAAAATCCCATTATCGTCACAGTAATCCAGCTTCCCACTTCGGCTCCAGTATCGTGCACACGCGGCAAGGAGGCCGGCTCTTGAGCGTCTCGGCCATGACGCGTCGCTGTCCACGGTGCTGAATAGCTGAACTTCAAATCTTTCCAGGTGTCATTAGTTATTTTATTTTTGTTTAATTTAAAAACACATGTTTATCCCCTGGCCTTTTGGACAAAGTGAGTTATTTTAGTGGCATCTATTTTCCTTATTTATATCTGTGTTGTTGTTGTTTTTTTAACTTTGTTATTCCTTTAAATTAATCTAATTGTGATGTTTTACTTTGCTTGTTGTTTTTAAGGTATTTTATAGATGAATGTGATTGGTTAACTGATCTGCACTGAGGATCAACCAGGATCAACTGACCTTTAGCTTCGCAGATCTTATAACAGTGAAGTGGTTCGACCCTTAGACCGTTATCAGTGAAATCGTAAGTAACTATATGTGGAAAGTTTGGACTTTCAGGTGCTTCCATTCACTACAGGGTTCGTTCAAATATCTTTGAAGAAACCTAAAACTCTTGTGAGAAAATAACTCTGGACAGACTTAGAGTTTGACAGAGGATTTCATCATACTTGTTATTACTGTACTGACGCAACGTATTATGTGTAGAAAACGAATATTTTCAACCACGTCCACTTCCTCCTGTGTTGTTTTACATAACCACAGAATGATCAACAAACGTAAAATATTATAGTGACACTGGCTGAATGTTAGAGTAAACACTGCTAATCAGAACTTAGGCAAAAATCACACCTGAGTGTCACAGTTTTAGTCCCAAATTACGATTTTGTTTTTTGTCACAGTTCTGATTCACTTGTGTGGTGAAAAACAGAGGCTGAGCTCATCACTGTCTGACTGACTGGCCTTTACTGAAACATTTTGCCTTTCGTATTGTCATGAAGTGTGTTTAAATTTAAAAACTGACGCCAAACTTGCAATGCATTAATCATTGAGATGATTATTGGGATTGGCTGATTCTTAGCAAAACCAGCTTCACTATAAATGGAGGTTAAAATTGTAATTTGATCCTATTCTTAGGGCAGAAAAATTTAAAGTCTTCTAAGGAAACTAATTTTACACAGATGTAAAGAGATGTGACAGAGACTGTGTCCAAAGAATATCAGCTTGACAGCTAGAATATTGCGTTGCGTTTAAACCTTTGTGAGTGAAAGTGGAGTGATTATATGAGCTTTTCAGCTACTTCCATTCACCAGTACTCAATCTTTTCCCAATCTCAGTAAAGCAAAAATTTTCTGGTGACAGAGCACAGCAGAGTACTCAAAGTTGAAAAAGAAATGCAAAGCTCTAGCTCTAACTGAATATTCCTCTAATTTTAGCACCACTAACTTTTTAATTTATTTACTTTTTTCTTACTATCAAACTTACCTTGACCAGAGGGGGCGACTTGAGCCAGGGTGAGAACCCCCACTGCCATGCACCACAGAGACACGGCCATGCTGAGCAGGAAGAGCTGGGACTTCACACCAGCAGCTGCAATTTGAGACCCTGGGGAGGGAGACAGAGAGAGCATCGGTAAAAAATGAGAGTGAAGAGCTGCATTGTCTTCTGTTTGTGTGCGTGCGTGCGTGCGTGCGTGTGCGCGAGCTGATGCAGGATGATCGGTAACCCACACAGAAAATGAAATGGATGCACGTGAAACAACATGGCAGAGCAGGAAGGGAGACAGAGTAATAGGGAGAGGCAGAGAGCAAAAAACAGAGATAACAATTGAACAATCCGTGCAGTGAAAAATCACTCAATCTGCTGCTGCCATGGCGACGGCGCAGGGCAGTCTCAAGGAGAAAGACGGAGGGAAAGGGGAGCGAGGAGGAGAGATACGCCGCCTTTATTTTGTCTGGGAGGGAGTGAGCGCGTTATCAGAGAGAGTTCGTGTTTTAAGTCCACAATTAGCCAGAGGCGAAACTGGCCGCTGACCCATGAAAGAGCCTTAATCTCCCACCATCCACCATCACACCATCGCTCTCTCTCTCTCTCCCTCTCTCTCTCTCTCTCTCTCTCTCTCACACACACACACACTCACTCGTGTGCAAAGGCAGACGGCTACACTCAGTTTAGGCCACTTTTCATTAATCCTAAATAAATGATGCTGCAGAGAACAACGGCCTCATCCACATCGGGCGTAACAAGGTAAACAGCTGACTGGAGGCGAGGCTGATCCCAGGGCTGCTTCATGAGGGGGGAACATAAGGGATGCAGGCGAATGGGCTACAAGAGAACAACAGTAATATGATTCCTGAATATAGACTGAACTCTTGGCCTCGGACAGAACGGCAGATAGAGGCTAAACTACAACATGCGCCGGATTGCGTTTCTTCTTCCTGCTTAGCATGCTAATCAGCGGGCCGCCGCAGGATGGTCGGAGAAGAAGCAAACATCCACGGCTGGAGGAGCGGCAGGCAGCGTGTGTCCATGTTGGGTTTTTTTTTTGTTTGTTACTTAATTAGAAGTTTTTACTTGTATAATCTTTGACCTTGTCAGTAGCTGCGGTCCTCCTGGGGGATCAGAGCCTGATTCTAATGAGGCGAAAACATGATGCCTGAGGTCCCGGTGAGAGCCGAGGGCGGAAGTTATGACACCAGCAGATTATTGTAAAATAAATAAATTATAAATAAATACATTAGGGGCATAGGTCGGCGGTGAACAATGTGTGAAAGTTAGTGCAATGCAAAATATTTGTCAGCAGCTTTGTGATTCTTTGTTGTTGTTGTGTTGTTTTTTTTTTTGCAAATAGATTTGTACCTTTAATAAAAGTATTTCTTGATATTCAGTCCAACCTGACTGAGCTTTAGACATTTTATAAAGAGGAATTTGTGCAAGAGACTCTTAAATGCAACAGCAGCGAAAGTTGGTTAAGAAAGAATTGACTGTTAGACTGAATACAAATTATTCATAAAGAAATTTTGATGACATAAATGTCCTACATCTTTACTGTAAAGTGAAGCTTTGTGTTGGTCTATTGCATAATATCTTTATGAAAATACACATATTGTAACATTGGTGATTTTATATTAATATAAAA
>NW_006800314.1:138407-204935 GCF_000485575.1 Poecilia formosa | reverse complement strand
AGTCAAACCTGTTCTTTGTATTCTTCAGACTTCTGAATATTTTTCAGCCTTGATAAAATCGTCCGTGTTTCTCACTCTGGACGTCTCGCCTTTAAAAGAGCCTTGTGTAACCATTTGTCTACCTCCTGAGGAGTCCTTCATTTACTGGGATGCTGGGAAATATTTTTTTATTCTTTTCCATGAAACGAAACCTTTGATTATTCACTACTGCGGTCCTGAACGGACCGCCGGGTTTTTGAATTTTTCTGAACTCGGGTGTCTCATTTTTCCTCATTTTCCTCTTGCAAACTGTTGACCAATCGTCTACGGTTCCCGCTCTCTCTTTAGTTGTGCCTTGTTTTATTTTTGCATTATATTTTTGGAGTGAGTTTCTTGTATTGACATGGATTGTCTAAAAACCGTTTCAGCGTTTGAAATGACCTCCACCTGGTTAATGACAAAAGGATCAGCCACAATTGCCCAGCTAAGAGCGTCTCAGTCAAGAAGAGAATTACACCTAAATGTCTCTAAGATTGTAATTTCCAAACATATTTTCCGTTTTTAATCCACATTAGCCCTGCTGTCAGGTTACTGCGACATGAAAAGATTTACGACACTTAAACTGGACACTGGTCTCACTTAGATATCAGCTAGCTCACTGAAAAACACAATCAAAGTTGCTCTCAGTGGTCCACAGACTCTTAACTTGTCGTTGCAATCTTTGTCAAACTTTAAGCTCTTCGTAGCTCTGAAGATGTTGCCGTCTTCTCGTTGCAGCGCTCACAGTGCTGCAACAACGTAGTTTGTTGTTTTGTCCTTCATTTGAAATAATTAAAAAGAAAAACAACTATGATCAGCATACACAGCATTTGTCGTCTTCGTCGTAAATCGGAGCCACCTGGTTCACATCTGTTGTGACTGACCTCGTTGACTGAACTCCACTGTTACTATTTTCAACGCACCTTTTCCACTAACAAGTGAAGTTCAACTGCCGCTATTTTGAACACACCTGTACATCCGTACGGTACCGCTGGTGCTGCCTTATAACCAGCTTTGATGTTTTTACGTACCTAGCATAACACAGATTATGTTTATAGCAAAGATGTGTCGTACTAACTAGCTCACTGAAAAAAATAAGGCTTTATTTTCTATTTTTTTGTCTTTGTTACATGATGTAAGTCACAGTTGTAGAGTAGCTACTCTCACAACTTTCTACATACCCCCTTTTCCTTTTGTGTAAAGTTTTGTTGTTATTTTGACAACTTTGTTGACTAGGCAGTTTGTTACTTTGTTGCCGCTGCTCGGCAACCTGTTGCCCTCAGCAGGGGTGGACTAAGCTTTTATGTGGCCCTGGGTCAAACTTTTATTTGGGTCCCGTCTTCCTGTTAACTACATCACCACCACTACAGAGGGCCAAGTTTAATTAGCTCAACTAGCATTACGGTTAATTGGATATTGTTGGCCAAGAACAAATCAAGATCAAACACAAATAAAAGCTGAGTCATAGCATCAGACTGCAACTATGCGAACACAACTAACAATGAAGATTATTCTTTGCACAAAGTGAACGCCTCAATTTCTTTGGATCCTAAATTAAAGTTAAAAAAAAATTAATTTGTCTGTGCTGAAACTGTTGAATCAAACTTCATTTTTGTTTTGTCAATAAACATGTTATGCATGTTTAAATTCAAGGATTTATGGGAACCCCCTCGTGGTTTGTGGGCCCTAAGCAGCCGCTTGGTTCAAACATGTTTTGGGCTGGCTCTGCCTCTCAGTAATTGTTGACTATCAAGCAGCTGCTAAAGAACGATTCCCAGTTTCAGCTCTCTACTAAGTAAAAAAACAAATCAGACGCATTGCAATGAACCAACTGTTATTTTCTAAAGCACAAATAAATTCATACTCAACATGACAGCGCTGCTTCGTTGTATTTCACTGTAAAGCTCTGCCGTCACTGAGGTGGTTTGACTCTCTGTGTGAGGGATCATGCGCAATTAAGTCCATTCGTTTACACAGAGCCATTTTCTCTAAGGCGCCCAAGAGATGCCGCTGGCTGTGTATGTCATGGTTTTAGCGTCGAAGAGCCCAAACACAGACTGGAAGAAGAAGATGAAACAATAAACAGAAAAGATAAGATCACAAATGATAATCCAAACAGAGGGGACACAGGGAGAGAAACCAAACCAGTAAACAGCCAGGAAGAGCAGAGAAGTGACAAAATGAAGCAAAATTAGGGGATGGATTGGGAGTGAAGCACAACAGGATAAACAACAGGGGGGATGTGACAATGAATGACAAGGAAGGAATATATGGGGAAGGTGATTATTGCTACAAGGAACAGGTGAGACTGATTAACTAAATGGAAACAGTCAGTGAGCAACGCAGCAGGGTGCAGGCAACAGAGGGAAGGAGGCGCAAAATAACAGAATAAACGAGAAGGGGAAAGAGACGGATGACAGGGAAACCTGTCAATAAAACACAAAACTGGCTGAAACAAATAAACTGAAACGACAAGGTACTCCAAACTAACTATAACCTTAATTATAGGTTGCATCTCCGTCTAACTCACTTCAATGTTTCGGATCAGCAATCAAACCAAACAGGTAATATGATATACAGCATCTCGGTTTTCAAGCTATGATGAATTTCTAGTGAAGCTTCACTGTCCACACCAAGACCTGGCCACACCCAGACCTGACCACTGCTGGACCTGGAGCATCAACAGAACTTGAATCAGACCGGAGCCAGAACCAGAGCAGAAAATAGAGAAGAAGAACAAGAAGAAGAAGAATCAGCGATCATCGATTCAGGGTGTTGAGCTCAAGTGAAGCCTGTTTTGAAATTCTCAACAACAAAAAAGAGTGGCCAAGTCAAAGACTGAACCTAAACACAGCTTCATTGCTGTTGCGGGATGTTAAATCTGCTGTTTATGCTCAAAAATCCGCCAGTGTGGCTGAACTCCCTCCTTTAAAATTTATATCATTATTTAAACATTGCCTTTTTATATATATATATATTTACTCAGTTTATCTTTGTCAAAACGATCTGAAACATTTAGTGTGAAAATAAAAAAAAGAAATCTTCAAGGTGGCAAATACATAAATATATTAAAACATTAGAACTGTTGTTTCTAATTGAGTGTGAACTTGTTTTCTTTGCATTATTTGAGGTCTGAAATCGCTGCATCTTTTTCGTTATTTGGACCGTTTCTTGTTTTCTGCAAATCAAAACTACATTTTTGCTTGGAATTGATGTCAGTAGCTCATAGAAAAAAAAAGAACAACGAGAGAGAAACTGATACATGTTAAGTGATCTCTTAATTTTTTTCCAGAATATAAATGAACTTAGATCAACTTTTCACTAAATCGGTTCACGTTTAATTCTAATTTGCATTAACCATCAATTTTGGACAAAATTTTGTAGATTTAATAAAATCCATTGGCTCAAAACGTTATATTTTTGCTCCTCAAACTGTGATCTTCATCATGCTTGATGTTTTCATGTGTACCACAGTTTCTCAGGCTGAGTCACGGAGCGTCCTGAAGGTTACTCTCTAATTGGACGTTTGTAGTAAGACTTCCTTCGTCAAGGGCTACGTTCGAGGTTTGAATTATTCAGTCCTGACGATGATTCAGGTTAAAGCCACTGTACTTTCTGTATGCAAAAGAAAAAGAAAAAAAAAACATGTGTGCCTGTATGTTTGTATGTGACTTACTTTTCCTCGCTTCTTCTTGTTAGGTAATGTCAGCCGACAGATTTAGGTCACTACTCAACAAATGTCCAAAATGCATTCAGAGGCTTTGGCTTGTACACGCACACGCAAAGCTAAGAGGGAGGACAGAAACCTCTGCCTTTTCTGAACGCACTGAACCAACAACACTGTATTAGAAGCCGCAGGACCATCATAACACACACACGCACACACACACACGGCAAAGATTACACAAAATGAAAACATTTTCATTTTGTATCCTACACGCACAAAGCGCCACACACACTCAGACACAGACATCAAAAACCCTGATGGCAGCATGTTTTACTTTTTTTCTGCTTGCTTTCCTGACTGTCTGTCTCTTCCTCTCACTCACACTGCCATAAACCCTGTAAGTGTTGATGCAGAGTAAGTAGAGCAAGGACACTGATGGCCCTTGACAAAGCCGTACACCCTGCCCCCCCTCCCCCCTCCGCCTGCAACCAAAATCCAGCCCGGGGCCACCAGCCGGCCTACTTGGAGTAGCAGCGGTCTCTTAGTGGGAACGTGTGTGAGTAAACGGCCCGAAGTGCAAAAACTTACGCATGCACATGCGGTCTTGCATTAATGCGCACTCCCAACAATTTCAGCTGAGAGAAAATGCATTTACAGTGCGTTGCGACGACTTGCCTGGAGATAAACGAGGTAAACTGAGAGCGTAACATTTAGTAAGAATCCTGGTTATCGTCAAAATACACAGAGAAATTAAGGTACATGAACATTTGAAATTGGTACAGCCAGTACTTTGACAGGCTGTAAAGATGCAAAAAAAATGTCCTTGAAGAAGAATGATGTGTTTTCCTATTTTTTTTTTACATGTAAAAATCTAAACAGTGTGACTTACATTCCCAGTCAAAACGCCTTGGCATTGAAAAGAGAAGCAGTCAAGAGAACGATGGTAACTCTGGAGCCGCTGCCAAGATTGCAAGCTCAGGTGGGGAGAGTTACTTGACAAGACAATTGGTTCATTAGCCTGGCTGTTGTAAAAATGCTAACAGGAAGCTTTAGCGGTCCTGTTCGCACTTTGCCACGAGACGTGTCGGAGACACAGGGTGTTTTCACACCTGATAGTAGATACCAGTGGACTTGGTTCATTTGCCACATTTGTTACCTTTTCAGCTGGTGTAGTTCGCTTTCACAATGCATTGTGTTAAACAAACCAGAACTTTTGAAAAACCTGTGTACCTTATCACCTGACAAGGTAAACAGGCAACAAAAAACTGTACAAGACCCTGAACGCAGCTTCCTTCAGTAAACAAAAGTGGAGTAGTGTCAGCTTTATTGTTTGTAGGATTTCTCTTTTGTTGTTGGTAAAAATAAAAAAAAAATAAAAAAATCACCATGTACTACCATTCGTGCATTTGTTTTGGCTAAATTTACCCAGAATGCCATGCACTAGAGTCCGCTTCCCGCTTTTGAAGCAGTTTACAGTCCGACTGGCATCCACAAACGCATTCGAACCGCGGCAGACTTCACTTTAACCTCGGTTTGTACGCAGACCAGTTTGCTTTTTTTGCACATACACACCTCCCCAAATGAACCGAACTTTGTAGGCAAACAAACAAACTAGAGTTCAGTTAAAGCGGATTAAACAGGGCTGGTGTGAATGCACCTGCCGTAGACTTGTTAAAGAAATCGCTCTAGTCACACAATACCAAAAGCAATTTTTTTTTTCTTTTTTTGGCCTGCACATAAACAGCTTTGTTTATCGAACCCCGACACCAGACACATATTTCCCTTGGAAAACCGTAATTAGCAAGAACAGGGGATGTTCTCTTTCAGCCTCCAGGATAAATGCTCGCTGCCATCCAGCACAAAAACGCAATTCAATCGATGGCCAAAGATTTTCCGTGCTCAAACTAGTTGGTCAAATGTTCTGGACATGTTGTAGACTTTTATCTAATTAACATAATGGCCTCAAAAACAATTCAGGTCAAAACAAATCAGCAAATCTGGATGATTAAAAATGTATAAAATTGTAGGCAATTAATTACAGAAAGGGATTTGCTCGCTGCACCATGGGTGCTTCTGGAAAAAGACATGGAGATGTCAAAAACAACAACAGCAACAACAGGAAGAAATATTCCAAATATTTGATGTGGAGGCAAAAAAAAAGTCAACAACAAGATTGGCAGCGAGTGTGTAACCCCCCACATGTACCCTTCCATCAATGCTGTCAATGCCTGAGGGGAGATCGCGATGAAGCGCTAAGCGACAAAACAGGCTTGTAGTGTTATTGTTGCTCTAATGGCTGAATGATTGTGTGTGTGGGTGTGTGAGCGAGTGTGTATTGGTGATGGAGAGAGAAGGTGGTGGAGGGGAAGAGGGACTGACTGCACGCAGAAATGTAAAGCATTAGAGGCAGGATACTTTTCAACATTGCCACTTGAAAGTTTAGTTTTTTTCCTCGTAAATGCTCACAGTATTTCAGAATTAAAAGACACAACGCATTGGCCTCCACGCCTGTGAGCCAGTTTCAAACCATCGACCTCGGCGTCTCCCAGTGGGCCAAAGCCTGCAAGCTGCAGTCAAAGCCACTTAAAGGGGTTTTAGAGCCTTTATGTTTGTCTGGTCGATGCAGGACTCTGGGGAACGAAGGTGTCACCTTTTGTCAATCATTTGCTTGTCGCAAGTCAGAGTCAAGTTCAAAGCGCTAAAGCATTGCATGTTTGGCACTCATTGGAGCATCGGTTTATACTCTGTCTGGCCCAACGTAAAGGGAAAACCAGGCACAAATTGCAGACACAGCCAGAGTATGTTCCCAAATAGGATCTCATTTCTTTCTGAAGCTTCAAATTCTTAAGTTCAGTTTTTGCAATTTAACAAGTAATCACTGTTTTATTATACCGTATGGGGTAATAAATTGTTATTTTAATTAACTTGTTCTCTGAGTCAGTGAGATGCTGCGCATATTTCACAATTATTAAATCCCTCTAAAGTACAAGACAGTTTAAACAGATCAATTGTCATTTGATCTGACATTTGATCATTGTCAGATCAAATGTTTTTTGTCTTCACAGAGTGTTAGCTCTGTGGGTAACGCTCATTGTTGCTACTTTAATGTATTTCCAAACATTATTTCAAGCTTGTCGGCTGGTTGGTCTAATAAGTTGGTAACTAAGCTAAGTTAATATGCTAACTAGCTTGACAGCTAATCTGTTTGTTTCTAAAGCTAAATAACTAACAAGTTTCCTTAACAAGTTGATCAGTTTGGTTAACCTGTTCAGCTAACTAAGTCTGTTCAGCTAGCCTTTATTTACTTTGTTTATTTTACGTGTTGCTGCCCATAAAAGTCTCTATTTAGAGAAAGTTGAATCTCTTTGGCTTTAGGGTGTAAAAATAACATGACTGTTGCATTTTACCCAACTGTTTGACAATGATTCCCATAACAACAAACATTTCTAGCAAATCCCAAATAATTTGCATACCTGTCAAGTCTCCCATTTTGGCTGGGAAACTCCTGTACTTTACTCCTCTTCCCCGCCGTGTTCCCATGATAGGCCAACCAGCTAACCGGTTAAATTTACTTGTAAGTTAGCCAGGCTAAGTTAGCACATGAAGCTAAGCTGTCTTTCTCAAAAAAAAAGAAGAAAAAAAAACAAGAAAAAAAGAACAACTTATCTTTAGGATACACTTCAAAGTTGAATATTTTCAAGGATTGGTGTTGCTTGTCCAGCTGTTAGATAATACTTCTGATAAAAATAAAGTTTTAGTAATTTCTGTTTATCTTCACAGGCTAACTAATTATCTAAACATACCATAGAAGACCAAACATTTAGCTTAATCTGTAAAATAACCAGAGCTATTAACTTGCAAAGAAAGTTAGCTTGGTATTTATTTATTTATTTTTTACTTTCTTTAGTATTATTTTACATAACACAGTTTGTACTTGAAAGTTGGATATTTTCTATTTTATTGAAGCAAATGCTCGAGTTGAAAGCTAAAATGGTTGGTAGTGTTCTGAAAAAAAAAACAAAAAACAAATGCAACAAATTTATTACCATAACGACCAAATAGATTTTCCAGCAGCTAAAAATATGAACATGCAAATGAACCAAAACTGTCTTCACTATAACCCTGATACTTTAGTTTGGCACAGTAAATGAAGACCCTGGCCTCTGTTTGATGCAACAGAGCCTTAAAAAGTTTCAACCAGAAAACTCTTTCACCTTCCTGCAGACATCAATCATATGTGTAAGACAGAAATAGTTTGTAATGGTTCTGAATGAGACCATATTTCATATTCCGTCACTGAAAGCCTGGAGTCTCTTAAAACTGCTCCGAGGTTTATTAAACATTGATGAGGCTTCTCACATATTTATCAAGATCCCAATCCTGCCCTCAGCAAATGCTCTTCGAGTTAAAAGCACTTCCTGCCTTTTACGCACTACAAGCACTTTCTCCGTGCCAGACAATCTGCAGGATTTTAAGTGTATTTCCTCATTTGTCATTTTGTTGCTTTTATCTGAGCATTCCAGTGTTCGACATAATAGCTTGAATCTGTCACTGTCTCGTCTCAGGTCATTATCATCGCAGATAAAAGAATGCGTAGCTTTAAAGAGAAATGCTAAAAGGTTACAAGTCTCGCCTTGAAACGCCCACATTCATTATCTTATAGAAGTGCTGATTTCTCACCGCGCCTTTCTAAGTTTGAAAGTTAAAGTGTTTTTGAAGCCTCATTAAAATTGCGTTGGGCACATTTTCTTCTCTTTCCTTTGCAGGCTTGATCAGTCACAGCAACTGGGTGGTGGGAATCATCGGGATAGGAAAAAGAAAAAAAAGTGTTGCGTGGCAAGCAGGTAGAGGAGCACAGAAACCAATGTGAGTCATCGGATGGTGGAATAATTGACTATCAGAGCAAGAAGATCCTGATCAGGAGCCTTTCTGCATGGATCTACAGGTTCTTTCCAGATACTTCAGTTTCCTCCACAGCCCAACGTCATGCCTATGTAAACTTCTGGTAGGTCTGAGTGTGTGTGTCCATGTGACTCCCTGTGATGGACTGCACTGCACATTTCACCGGTAAAAACCAGTTCACAGCAGTGAGAATTAACAGATCTTCAACCTGTTTGGTGCCAAACCCACCTTCAGTATTTGTTTATAGAAAAATGCAATCCTAGTCTAATCTGACCAAAGCACACAGGTCCAGATTATAGTCCTGGTTGAGTTGCTTACATTTGTGGTGGTTGGACAAAATGAAAAATTTTTCCTTGGCATGTTTCTGAACACGGGTTGACGTTTAAATTTCATCTGTTTCACTTATCTGAAGAGATTAAATTGAGTTAGTGACGATTTTTTCTTCTTGAAATAAACAAATTTCACTTTGAAAGCCAAGTTCTATAGTTAAAGTTTTCCTTTAATTATAGATATGTAATTACTATTAATAAGAAATAAATTCTTAATATCAAGTTTAATGTCTTATCGGGATAATTAATGCCCAAAACACTTAAAATAAGGGAAATGTTCTAATATAGAAACAAGAGATGACCTGATACACTTTTTTCACCTCCGATACTGATACCGATTCTGAGGTTTAGTATCAGCCGATACGGTAACACTTTATTTGAAGGGGGGTGAATAAGACTGACATGACACTGTCATAAACATGACATAACACATGTCATGAACATGAATAAGTCTTCATGAATGTTTATGACTGTTGTCATAAAGCGTTATTCGGTAAATTATGACACTGATGTAAATTTGTTATAAAAGTATTACTGATTGCACTTTAAAAATTAGGTAACTTTATGTTATTAAAGGTAAGGTTTAAACAGTAATGATTTCCTGGTTAATGTCAAGTTGTCATAACAAAGACATTTTGAATTATGTCTACTTTGTATTAAAAGTGTCATAATTTACCGAATGACGCTTTATGACAACAGTCATAAATATTCATGAAGGCTTATTGATGTTCATGAAGGTGTTATGTCATGTTTATGACAGTGTCATGACAGTCTTATTCACCCCCCTTCAAATAAAGTGTTACCGCCGATGCCTATCCGATACAGAAACGGTGCTGAATTGACTTAGATTGTTTCTGTTTTTAAATACAGACATGACTGTACTGAATTATAAATGTGTTTGATAGCTCTGCACCTGCACGGCACACTTAAATACACGAGTAGCTTCACAAGCTTCAAACATGTAAAAACAACTTTACTTTGTTCAGTCAGTGTGGTTAGGACAGGAACAGTGAAATACATAAGGAGTGACGTCCAGAGCACAAACCACAGAATGAGGCTGAATACATCTGATAGGCAAAATCATCACCAATACCCGATCTAGACTTCTTTTTTTTTTCAATTGAGGATGATACAGATATTAATATCAGGTCGGTACGTCTCATATAAAAACCTCTAAGTGGGAAAAAGTATCTTGTGAAGCAGAAACCTCCTTAATCCAAGATGTTTGAGCTTAACTCGGTTTCAGTTTTTTTGCAGTGCTTGGAGACTCGGTGCTGCAGAACCAGCTACGGTTTCAGAGACCTTTGAGCCACCGCGCTCACTGTGTGTGGTGCCCAGATAAACGAGTCCTCATCCCGCCGTGTCACTGTTTCCATTTGTTAAGAAACGATTCTTGCCCCGGCTGAGGCGGGTAGCTGCTTCCTTGCAGCTACTTTCTGCGTTACAAAGATCAATGTGCGTCTGCTTTACTGAAAATGAATGTTCTCTTTCCTTTTCTTGAAGCGGTTGCTGTGTCACACTATATTCATACCCCTGGGAAACAGGGAGTCATGAGTTACTAATTACGGGTCCCTATGCAATTACTTACAACAACCTTTTAGTGATTATTTTTTTTGGTGAAAAAATAAAATTCTAAATGTGGGATGTTTTTTTTCCCACTGAAAAAAAAAGGACTTAAATTAAAGTTGTATTTTTCTAAATGTTTTTGTTGTGAAATTATGCTACTGGGGTGGCAATGAGTGTAAACTGGCTTCAGATATACAGGAAAAGTCATTTTTCCCAACAGCAAAATAAAAGTTTACTACAACGAATACAATTTAACCAAACTGATTACCTTAATAGGCAGCAAAGTAATTCAGTGGATTATCATGCTCTTCATTTTCCAATCGCCGAATTACTGTAAAATCACGTATCAGAGGAGTTCATTTCAATCCGTTTTCTTTTTCCTTTTTTGTGTTGCGGTTGGCTTTATCAGGGAGCTTTGTTTCCTAATCCCAACACGCCGTCACACCTGCGTCTGAACAAACCGATAATTAAACCGAGAGTCTCAAATTTGTGATTTATAACTCCAGAGATGCTTTGAGGTGAAAAACCAGACGGGATTTGGTTTCAGATTTAAGCACTTTTCAGATGTCAGACAAGCAAAATGAGGTGCTTCATCGCTATTAAATGGACATTGTTTAGTCAGCCAGATGTGCTTTTTTTTTCTTGTTTTTCTTATTTATTTGACCTATTCCTATCAATTATTTTATTCTTCTTATTTTATTCACTTGGTGCAGCTGTTGTAAAAAGCAGTTTTAGACGGCGTACTCTAAATGAGAGACAGATTTTTTTTTTTTAAGGTAAAAACAATTTGAGGTCAAACAAGAACAACCAGATCGAGTCTCAGCTCTTAATATTTTAATATAACGTGGCCCTGCTTTCTTTTTGGGTAACAGAAGCTTCTTCATTAAAATGTGAAACAGCAGCAAATGGTCTCCCCTTGGTCAGTCCTACTGTCTGCTCTACCACCACGAAACAAAGGGAGGGACTAATTAAGATAAGGCATTTGTATATAAGCTGCTTTTATGTTTCTCACTACAATGTTTCACGTTGCCAAAATGCAGCTAATAAAAACATAACTACCCAACAATATTGCAGTACGCCATTATGGCGCTTTACTTAGCAGGAGGCGCATTCAGATAAAAATCAGAAATGGCATGTTAATATGTTTACAGAACCTCTTTGCAAGCCGTTTCTTTGTTTTCTCTTTTGCGTAACGCTTGTGTTAAAGCACAACACTGTCATGTCTTGTCATCTCTGTCATGCCGATGTAAGCACAAACCACACATCTATAGGGCCCTGAAAAAAAAAGTGCACAGAAAGGATTTGGTCGTTTCTGTTTTTCTGTTAGACTGGGCTGTCTCTTTTGTGTCGCCCTGTGAACTGATGATCTGCTCAAGCATGTCAAAGCAGACTTCTGGACAGAAAAGTGGATTATTGTGCTGAAGTGCAACAAAACGTGACACATGTAAACCATGCCGGTCGCAGTCTTTTTGGCTGGAGGGTCTGCAGAAAAACAGCCGAGCAGCAGGACTGGGTTAAATAAAACCCGTGAAATTAAGAAAATCTATATGTTAAGGAACTGGTTTTCAGGAAAATTCATGTACTTGCACGTTAAGCTTGTCCGTTTTAATTGGAAGAACAAAAGAATCCAGATCAAATTATATATTTTACTGTGGCAGAAGATTGTGCTAGCTGGCGTTTTAGTTTTAGTTTTAGGAGATAATCAACTAAATAAAAGTCTTCAGAAATCACCTCATTTGTAAGTAGAGTCCAGTTATGCGTAATATTATCTGAGTATTAATCCAGATGCTCTGTGAAGGCTTTGGAGATCTGTTCCAATAATGAAACACAAACACCGAGGAATAAATTAAACGTGTCCGGGATAAAGCCGCGGAGGAGTTCAGAGCAGGTTTAAGTCCCATATCCGTTGCTGTACCCCTCATTGGAAAGCAGCCAAGAGGTCCTTTGTAACTCTGGAGGAGCTGCAAAGAGCCACGGCTCAGGTGGGAAAGGCGAGGCCAAAATGAAACCATGCAGCCGCTCTTTGTTTGGTAGAAAACTAACAGGTATACATGACCCTGGACACACCACATCCATGGTGAGATAGCTGACAGTAAGAGACTCCCACACACTTGACCTCCCAGCAGGTTCAGCCCAAACAGGCAGCCAGAACCACAGAGGAACCGTTCAGACCGAAGCACAGTCACGGGTTAGCACGGCCCAGTCAAAGTCCAAGCCTAAATCCGTTTGAGAATCAGAGAAAAACTGTCAACAATTTGAGTTTGTTGATGTGCAAAGCTGGTAGAGATAAAACCCCGAAAAGAGTCCCACCTGCAACGTTGGCAAAAGGTGGTTCTACTTAGAAACCGTGAATACAAACGAACACCACGCATTCCAGATTTTTTTCGTAAAAAAAAAAAAAAATTGTAAAAAATCATCTCTGATTTACCTTCCACCTCGTATCACAAAAAACCCCAATGCCACACAATGAAATCTGTAACATGACAAAACATGGAAAAGCTTCCGGGGAGCGAACGATCGACTGTCTGTGGCAACGATCAGACCTTCAGTCGACTGAATGCGAAACATTCAGACATCACTGGGTTAACAGCAGCCAGCCTTTCTGCTTTTTTTTATGCATATAACACATTTTCCACTAATTCAGCAGGAACTATGAAATCATCAGCCGCGTCCGTGTGTCTCTATTCCTGCTGAAATCCCTGCCGATGTCCAGTCTAGTACCACGAGATTGATATTGCGCTGATCCATCCGCCCACAGCTCCGCACAGCGTTCGCAGGCCTGAATGCGTAAAAAGCTCCCAGCGCAACAGGGAGACTGACTCATTGTGTCTGACCGATTCAAAGGGACGTGACGGGAACCTGTTTGAGATGGTTGAGGCAGAAAGCCACTAAATGGTACATTTCATATTCTGAGTGTGTGTGTGTGTGTGTGTGTGTGTGTGTGTGTGTGTATGTGTGTGTGTGTGTGTGTGTGTGTGTGTGTGCTCTGAGACAAATCGCTCTCTTCTCTTGTAGTTGATGTAAATGGAGAAACAAGCCTCGTTATCTTTGCTTCCTCTCTCGATATGCATCCTAACGAGACAGATTGTGGAGATTTCGTATCAGCAGTCGTGTGCGGCAAACTCCTCGTTTTTGCCACATCATCGTAGAAACATGAAGCAGTCACCCAGAGGAAGGAATCAGTCAGTTTTTCCTCCCTTGGTCTGTGAGTGAAATAAAACAGAATCCAACTTTTTCCTCTTCCCCTTCATTAGTCAATAAATACATCAAAACTGCAAACTCCCTGCATTTTCAGGTCTTCACTTTGAGGCACATGTTTAAAAAAAATGATCCCAAAATGAAAAAAAAAATCATATAAAGGTTAGAGACTAATTCTACCTCTATGAAAGAACCGGCAGCTCATTTTGTGTTTATAACAGAGTGAAAATGTGTCAGGAAAAGTCGAACCTCTCCTAAAATCGAAACTCTGACAGCGTGACTCTTCCTCTTTCATTCATCATCTTTCTTTCTTTCTTCCTCTCCAGGTTGGCCTCCTCCTCCTCCTCCTCCTCCTACTGACCCAGTCTTCTCATTCCCGCTCTGAAATATTGATACTGGCCTCCTCACGTTGGGCTTTTTTTTTTTTTTTTTTTTTTTGCTCCTCGTTCGTCATGAATTAGCATTTAAAACCCCATGCAGGACATTTTGAATCAAGGCTCGCAGCAGCCTCGCTCTCTGATGTGCCAGCTCGGACAGACGGTTGCCAGTTTGTCAAGCGTGTCGCCCTCTGAGGCCAATCACATGCCTATGAATATTTCACACAGCAGCTCTCCTCTACTACTGACCCAGGTTTAATGGCAGCCAGCGGTAGGAGTTTCAAGCGTGTTTGTCACTGATCAAATGGCCACAGGCTGCAGCAGCAGCAGCAGCAGCAGCACTACCTCTTCTCTTCTTGCCTTCCGGGGCGTTCATCATCATACATGTGCAGTTGTGCATGAGGATGGATGGGAGCTAATGTGAGGGGCGGGGTGCCTGTATTCATATCTTACCGTCAATCCTCCTGGTTCCCCTCTTCTTCTTCTTCTGCTTCCTCCTCCTCCTCCTCCTCCTCCTCCGCGCTCACTGCGTCTCCCGCATCCCGTCCCTCCGCTCCCTCACCCGCTGTACTCTCCTGCCCGCCTCCCGCTCCGCTGCCTCCAGTGCATTAAAAAAATAAAAATAAAAAATAAAAAATAAAAATAAAATAATAATAATAAAAAATATTTGTTGGGCCCAATCCTCTTGGCTCTAAACAACAGTCATTAGCGCGATTTGTCAAACAACAACTGGGCGTCCTCCCCTTCCTGTGATCAGTGTGGACCTCACACCCTCGATGTCTTCCCCGCCGCGCTGTTGTGTGTGCGTGTGTGTGTGTGTGTGTGTGTGTGACTGTGCGTCACGTCGGTATCATAATTCCCACGGGTTTCATGTCCAGAGATAATGCGGGGCTTTGTAGGCCTTACAGCTCCGGGATGGATGGACGGAAGGACGGACGGATGTCAGAGAGAACGGGGCAAAAACAGCTCCCCGATCAGCCGCCACGAGCAATAATTAGGCGCAAATTATTGCACAAACCCGCGGTTGCTTTGCGTCCATCCGTCGATGTCGAGCCCCCCTCTCTCGTCCTCCTCTTCTTCTCTTCACCGAGCCAGGCTGTTGTCGCCTGTCATGTGTCCGACGTCGTTCATCGAGTACGTCTTTGTATTTTTAATGGAAAATAGCATCGACGCGACGGGAGCCTCTTCCCGCATCTTTGACCAATCGTGATGAAACGCGGCGACACATCAGGACGGATGTTGAGATTTGTCACGTCTGTTTTCTTGCGTTAGAAAAGAAAAACAAAAATGCTTTATAAAATCATCCTGGATATAAAAACAAAAAACCAAAAAAAAAGAGAGAGAGAGAGAGCACAAAGACAACAGCTGGAAAAGCAGGAGAGATAAGGTTTCCTCACTCCTGGCCTCGCCTTGCATCCGTCCTCCTCTCTATCCTCTCTCTTCTCTTCTCTCTCTCTCTCTCTCTCTCCATCCGCTGGTCCCGCTTGTTGCGCGTTCTGCGCTCGAGAGCGCGCAACGCGTCTCTGCTTTCTATGTGTGCTCGTGCGTGTGAGCGTGAACAGAGGCAGAGAAGAGCGGGAGGGTGTGTGTGTGTGTGTGTGTGTGTGTTTTGATGGTCGGTGGGTGGGTGGAATTCAGATATATTGTCAAGGTTTGTCTGAGTGAGCAACAATAAGCTGCTGTGTTGGCAAAAGCAAAGGAATATGCGCGTTCGCTTCAGCATCTGTATCCTCTTGACCAGTTCCGAGTGCATGTTACAGCTCTGCCATGGAGGAATGGGTGCTATTGTGTTTGCTGCATGAACAGCCAGCCAGCATGAACAGACGTCCAGCCAGCCAGCACTGGGTATTTACAATATTTCCATGGAAATCGTGCAGCTCTCCTTCGAAACAAGACATATTAGCCAATCTGTCCGTCATCGTATCACACCGATAAAAGATGATCAGCTGCTAATGACACCTGATGATCCTCCGCTTCCATCATCAGATGCACTTTCAGCTGTTCCAGTGCTCTTCACTGGTTCTTCCTGTCTGTGCTTTCGTAGCGTTTGAATTTAGTATTTTCCCTTACATGCGGAAGTGGAAGAAGAGTGGAAAACATATATGTAACCATAAAGAGTGTTATTACAACCATGTTTTGAATGCAACATGCTTACCGTGTTTTTTAGGGCTGTTGTAAAAGAATATTTTAGAGTACGCTATCGATTATTTTTACGATTAATTGAGTAATCGGAAAACACCTATCTCTCTCTCCATAGATAAAGCCGGCGGCGCCCTTCCAGCTGTTCGCCTTCAAATGGTGACCGACCGCGCAGTTCCGAGAGGAGAAAAGTAACATAACATCAATAACATTAGTTAATTTAAAAATGCTTATTAGTCCCTCCCAAAAAAGACGCAAACCCGGAAACTTCGCCGGTGTGCTGCTAGCACATAGCAACAACTCATAGGCGGAAGTGTGCGCGCTGCACAACACAAATAATGGTCCGGCCGGAACACGGCGCGCTAAATAATAAAGCATAATTTTATGAGTCTTCGAGGCAGATACATTTTCCTCGAGGAATTTTAGTAACTGAGGTACTCAAATCATTTGAGGAATCGTTTCAGCCCTATATGTTTTGTTTTGTTTTTATATGGTAGACAGGCCGTAAAGTACACGTGTATTTTTTCTAACCAAACATTACTCAAGTGATTGAACTAAGTAGCTAATAGTCGGGTAATTGTATTTTGTAATCTTCTTTTTAATACAGTGGACCACAGTGTTCATCTTTCTTTTATGCAGTTTTGAGTCGGTGTTATGGTGCGTTCCCAGTTGTAGTCGGAACTGGGAAATTCTGCTCTCCCCCCCTCCCAGTTATAACTGGTAAGTCTGACTTTGCGTTTCAGTATGGCCGCTCTTCCCATCAACAGTAGTAATTAAACAGAACAAGGGTGAGCGCTGGGATTTGTAGTCCCTGACGTTTTCTTACGGCATTTGGAGTTTATAAATATAAACCCCAGTGGTTGTAGAGCGTTTTGACTGTAGATACATGTTGAACTTTTTTTTATTTATGTCTTATAAACAGGTCTGAAATTGAACAAGAGACCTAAATATTTGAGCATGAAAATAAAAAGAAATGAAATTTTGAAATAAAAATCCAATTTAACATTGTCCTCAGAAGCATCGACAGCATGTGTTGAAGTAATGGAACACTAAGGATAAAGGAAGAAAACCAGGTTCCTTCATTTTCCTTTGAGAAAACGGCTCCTAACTTGGAATCCTAGCTGACGGCACAAAAGCATCATCAAAGCAGCATACAAGTGAGGGGAAATGTGCAGGGACCAAACACAGACCTCGGCATATTGAAAGGAAATCACTGATTATGTTGTTGAGCTAGTTTCCCCATTTTCACTTGACTCTTTGAATGGCTCTGATTACTGCTTATGCCGACTATAAAGTACAGCCAGGCTTCACGAGCACTCAAAAACAAAACAGTCTCTAGAAATTATTTTAATCCTGCTGAATTATTCATCGGTTATCAAATTGTGCAAGGCGAGCTTTGATTGGGCGGTACGCAACACGGGAGAACTACATCTTCGCCGAGCGTTGGTGTTGTTGAAAGTGGAGGAAAGGCTTTCAGTCATCCCCCCTGGGTGTGATAAAAACAAGCCGCAAGGATGAGGACTCCTCGTGGCTCACACCAAACCTGTGCTTGACTGCAAACTTCACACGTAAGACCGAGGCGATTCCAAACAAACACGGCAAAGAGAAGAGGCAGCTTTCAGTGGCCTTTCAGAAAGAAGAGCTACATTGCATGGAGTTGCCTTGCAAAACTGTTCACACACCTTGAACTCCATCCAATTTATAAAAACCGACAATTTGTCCTCTTAACTCGGTCATGAAGAGTGTTTGAGATCATTGATGCAGAGGTTTTAGCCCTGGCCTTCGTCAGAGGTTACCAAACACGTGAGCATCAACATGTTTCAAGGTGAGGAAGGTGCGTTCTGGGTAATTTTGCTTTACGCCACACGTAACATTTTTCACGTTTTCTCGTCAGACAGAGCAGCCACTTCCACATGAAATGTCCCTGTTTGCTCCATCCTTTCACTTTAGATGGATGATCGTGACTTGGTAATTTTGTGTTTCTACAGTGGATCAAACACTGCTATGAGCGATGTCCAAAGCCTGGAGTTTCATTTTATAACCTAGCTCTGCTTTAATCCTCTCTACATCTTCATTCTTTGCTCGGTCTACTGTGTTTCTTAATCTTTATGACGATGTTTGTTGTGTGATGTTCACTAGCAAACCTGCGAAGCGTTCTTAGAACAGCTGCAGTCTCTAAACATTAGTCTTGCAGTAAAACTTGAATCTTGCGAGATTAAGTTTGTTATTTGTGTATTTATTTAATTAATTTGATTAAGACAGCATGCATTAATCCACATTAGCACAATTCGTGGCAGTGTGTATATGAAAGAATTAGCACATTTGCTAAATTTCATCGTCAAATTGCGCACAGGTCTACTGTATATACTAAAATGTGACTTGTAAAGATGTTTGGAGTTTAATTTTGGGGTGTCGGACAAAAGGGGTGTAAACAAACATGCATTCCACAATTTTCAGATGATTTTTAGTATATTAGAAGTAATTATATCCATCACTTCCGTTCCTGTTGACAACTACGTGTTACCTTATCTGTTGCGCAAAATCCCAATATTTCTCTTTTTGCTCCAATTTTGAAAACATGAAGAGGTTTTTTTCCCCTCACCTAGTAGGTAATAATAATAAAAAACATTTTAAAAATGCCATAATCAACATATTTATTATGAAATTTGCCATACAGCAAACTCTAACAAAACAGCAACTTTGGGACAAATTGACAGCATCGTTCTCTCCATCACCACATCGACCCTCCACCGTCCTTATCATCTGCTCTGCCAACTCCGGCTTCCTCGCCCTCGTCGCCTCCTGCACCCCAGCCTCGGCACTGCTTCTTCTTCTTCTTCTTCTTCTTCTCCTTCTTCTTCTTCTCCTCCTCCTCCACCTTGTACTTGAGTCGTCTGACGGGGTCGCTGAAGCTGCGCATGGACTTGTCCTCAAAGTCCTCCTTGTTGAGGAAGTTTCTGTCGATGAGCTCAGCCGCCTCGTGCCAGTTGCGGTAGCAGTCCGGACCCATGCGGGTTATCTCCTCCACCGCGTTGGGGATGAGGACGGAGCAGTCGGGACGCAGGACCACCACGGTGGGAACCTCTCTCACGTCGAACATGGTCTCCAGCTCCCTGCGGGCATACATGATGCGTGATGACTTTGTGAATTCATCTCGTTAATATATTCACCACCACGCACCTTCTGTACGGATCCTCGTATGCAAGGAACAGGGACTTCTTTGGCAGCTCTTTCAGGAAGTTTTCTAGCTCCTCCTCTGACTGATCCAGACTGGCGGGGATTAAAAGGATTGGGGGGAAAATTGATTGTTACATAACTTTCCCTATAAATTGCATTCAAACGTACAGTTGTGTTTTACTAACTATGAAAATCGATGACAAGATAATTGATTTGACTATTGTAATTCAAAATTTGACACTCATATAAGATATAGATTTGTCTTTACAGTGTTCCACATGTTTCAGGATGTTAATTCAGATAAATGTGGCCAAAATTTTGTGTCTCGGCAAATTGGTGTTTTATATGAAATCAACAAATCAGTGATTTTAATAGAGAAATACCAGTTTAGTGCAACGCATGAATGCACTCAATATGTAGCACGAATTACTGCATCAATGCAAAGTAGCACAGAGATGATCAACTGGTTGCTTCAACAGTGACCTTTGACACAACGTCATGTGATCAACCTAATTAAGCAACGACCTTTTACAGCCGACACTTTGGAGGGTCTTGATCTGCTGAACTGTAAAGTTAGCATTCTTCTTCTCCTTCTCTGTTATAAAGTAGGACTTAGGTTTTTGTGTTTTGATTAGCTTTACGCCGTAGCCATTAAAATGAATAATAACAAGCGCTTTACATGTGTCTTTCTGTTGTTGTAATAATGTATACTTGAATCTGGTGAATACAACAACTTTGTGCAGAAATTGTTGTAAATACGTGCACAATGCTTGGCAAAGCTACTGGGATGATTATTTATAACGACACTAGAAACAAATATTTGAATAATTGAATAAAATGTGCAGAAGAAATCATGTTCACTGGGGTAAATAAAAAAAACTTTTAAAGACAACACAGCACTTAAGGTTGCAGAAGCTGCGTTTAAGGTCTTAATTTATTTAAATGCTAGTTCAGACACTCTGAAACAGTAAGTATTTAAAACTGGACAATAAGGAGTCATCTTGACCTAAATTAAATAAGAACCCTGCCACTGCAGAATCTACATGCAGACACATTAAAAAAGGTTGTTTTTTTGTTGTTTTTTAAAAAAAGGTAACTTTATTTGAAGGGGTGAAGACTGACATAATGCTGTCATGTAACACCTGTTGTGAACATGAAGGAGTTTTCACCAATGGTTATTACTGTTGTCATGAAGTGTCATTTGGTAAATAATGACATTTTTAATGCAAAGTTGACTCTTTCAAGGGACTTTTAATGCAACTTTTAGTGCAACTTTGCATTAAGTGTCGTTATTTACCAAATGACGACAGTCATAAACATCTATGAAGACTACTTCATGTTCATAACAGGTGTCATGTTTATGACAGCGTCAAGTCAGTCTTGTGCACACCCCTTCAAATAAAGTGTTACCAAAAAGAAAAAAGTACAAAGCTAGTTCAATCATGCAAAAGGTTCGTCTGAAGTACAAAAATGTATATGTAACTTTATGTAAGTGTCCGAATGGACAGTCAGAATCACCAATAAATACAATCAGAACTGTAAACCACAGGGCTTCCGTATAGGCGCACACATCCCAATTTAAGAAGCGCAAGATTTTCGGGTGCAGAAACTCCAGGAAAGCAACCCCGCATTTGCGAGCAAGAGCGACGCTGGACGGAGGAAAGGAGCGCCGAGCGGAGCACCTGATGTAGAGCAGCACCAGCTGGGCGGAGCGCTCCACGTAGAACTCATCGGTCAGCTGCTTGAAGAAGTCGTGCAGCGTGGGAGCGAACCGCTGGCACGTCTCGGACTCAGCAGAGGCAAAGAAGAGCATCAGGAGGCGGTTCTGCAGACGCGTGACGATCTCGCGCTCCGTGTCCAGCTCGTCCTGGTCCTTGTTGTTCTTCACAAGAACCCGGTCAACAAACAGGTCCACCATGATGAGGCGTCGCTGGGCGAGGAAGAGGAGAGAGGAAGAGGAACCCTGCTGTGGGCGCTGCTGTCGTTAGCGGTGATGCAAACAATCCAATCCAAAAATCCAAACAAGCAGAAGAGCTGACAATTTTTCTAAAAATAAAAAATAAAAAAATTAAATAAATAAATAAATAAATGGGTCAATATAGTACCTACACTGTAAAAACACAAAACCTTACCAAGTATTTTTGGTCCAGTTTCTACTGAAAATATCTAAGACGAAATTAACTTACAAGTAACCTTTCAGCAAAATTTAAAAGCTTGTTTTAAGTAAATCATTTCTTAATATTGATGAGAAAGTGGAACAAGACTAGAATACTATAAAAAAAATAATAATATTCCTTTAATATTCATGAAAAGGTACTATTCATAAATGAAGTGATCTGCTAGCGGAACAAGATATTTTTCACATATTATAACATGTGATCATTTCACTTATAACTACTTACTTTTTAAATAAAAATTAAATACTTATTGGCTTAAAACAAGTGCGTCTTGCTGAAAAGTTACTTGTGAATTAGTTTTGTCTTATTTCAAGTGCACAAATATATTTGCACTAACAACTAGAACACAAATACTTGCTAAGGTTTTGTGTTTTTAGCAGAGTAGTAACTGTAAATTCAACTTTAGATAAAAAAAATAAAACACATTACTTTGAAGTGGTGCATAGGTTTCAGTAGAACCCCCCCCCCATACACACACACTTTAGCATTTCATTCACTTCTTTTAATAGCAGGATGATATTTTTGCAGCGAACCAAAAAGAAATGGTGATCTATAAAAATATATATATATTAAATTCTTGATATAAATCTAAACTCAAGAAATTTTCCTCACTGGGTGAAAACCACTTTGTTTTGAGTGTCATTTCCTATTTCCAGTCAGCCCTACTTACAGACATGCATTATTCACATATGTAATCTCACTTGCTGGTAAATCAGATAATCCTCACAGTTGCTCACCTGTATTATCTCCCCTCCAGGCAGCAGATCCGACACAGAACAACATTCACATCTGGCTTTGTTTTTCCTCCAAACTTTCTCTCTCTGGACGCCTCTAGAAGCAGGTCCCAGCCTGTTAGTCAGAGTCTCCCTCTGACTTGTTCATCTCGGTGCTGCTACCAGCTGCTGGCTAAGTCTTGGCTTTCAGCCCTGGAGGCTCCGCCCCCGTCCTCTGTCTGCTTACAGGAGGGACATAAAGACAAGGTGACCAGAGGAGCTGGGGGACATGAAGTGCTCACAGTCTTTCCAGAGACTGAGCTGTCTGAACACAGAGATATGATGGAAATGTTTTAAAATGAGACTTTAATGAAGTGAGCAACAAGATGTTTATTGTTTAGGGATTTGTACAGTCCCACAGTTCTGTATTAATGATTTTATTGATCTGATCTGATATCATATTCATAAGTGTGTTTTCGTTGGCTGGAAGTGGAATATTACCTTAAACAGAAATAAAGGCTAATACATGAGTCTGACAGTAATTAATCTTGAAAGGCTGCTTCCATTTGATGAACTGAGTTCCATAAATAGATACAATTTTCAATATTGTTCTTATTTATTGAATCTGACAGCAAAAATGAATCCTAAAAGCTCTAAGTGAAATGTGTGGGTTCAATCACACAGATATAAAACTAAATTATTCAGGGGTTTTTTATAAACAACATTTTAATAAATGAATATTTACTTTACTTAAGTCCAAGAGTTACTTTTACAGCTTTCTAAAGCAACATCAGCAACAGCAAACTTGAAAACCGTTGGACACACTTTCCATGGTTATATTGCCCAAAATAAATGAACATTCCCACAAATATGCTTTGAACTTAGCTGAGCTAGCTACTATAGCTACTATAGCTGAGCTAGCTACTATAGCTACTGCAGCTGAGCTGGCTACTATAGCTACTGCAGCTGAGCTAGCTACTATAGCTACTATAGCTGAGCTAGCTACTGCTGAGCTAGCTACTATAGCTACTATAGTTGAGCTAGCTACTATAGCTACTGCAACTGAGCTAGCTACTATAGCTACTATAGTTGAGCTAGCTACTATAGCTACTGCAGCTGAGCTGGCTACTATAGCTACTGCAGCTGAGCTAGCTACTATAGCTACTATAGCTGAGCTAGCTACTGCTGAGCTAGCTAGCATAGCTCCTATAGTAGCTAACTTAGCTATAGCATAGCTGAGCTCTATGTTAGCATTATAGCTAGCTCAGCCGTAATGCTAACATTAGGTCAAAAATAGAAAATTAAAATGTTTTTGTTTATGGTATCAGTTTTATTCCTCTGCTTGGTGTAGAAATAATGTTGGTATCTACAAGGCGAAAGAGTTTTATCTCTGTTTTGTTTCACAGAATTAAGCAACATTTTTCAAAAATGTTTTATTGTAAAGTGAATACTTTTTAGTTTCTTATCTTTGGTATTTTATTTCTTTTTTTGCAGACATTTTTATCTAGAAAACCAAGAAAAAAAAATTATGTAATTCAACAAATTTCTTTGTACAGTTCTGAGTATTTTATCTATAATAAAAAACATATATAGACCATTAAATTTTTTTCTTAAATATATAATGTATAAACTATAATATCAGATGTTTTAAAAACAGTGTTGGGTCAGCAGCAACAACAGGTGTGGTTTCTTTTTAGGTGAACAGAATTAGATTGAAGACAGCAAAAAACAAGAAAAAAAGTTAGGCTATATCATAAAAAAAAACAAAAACTCTTTCATCTCTTTCTCCAAATTCCTCCATCTCCACTCTTTCTCTTCATGTCCCATGCTTCGTCTTTTTCCTCCTCGCCGTTTCCGTCCTTTCCCTTCACCCAAAGCTTCCACCATCTCTTGTTCCTCTTGTCGTCTTCGGTCTTGTACTTGAGCCTCCTCACGGGGTCGGTGGCGCTCCGCAGGTTGGGGTCGTCGAACTCCTCGTTGAGCATGAAGGTCCTCTCCACCAGCTCCGCCGACTCCTGCCAGTTGCGGAAGCAGTCGGTGCCAAGGCGGCAGATGTCCCGCACGGCGTTCGGAGAGAGGACGGAGCCGTCGGGACGCAGGACCACCACCGCTGGGACATCCTTCACCATAAACATGGCCTGGAGCTCCCTACGCCACAAGAGAGAACACAAAACTTATTAAAACTAATCTTTTTTAAGCATTTATATATATACGCGTGTATAAAAAAAACATGAGTCACCTACTTTCTGTACGGGTCGTCAAACGCCAAAAATAAAGTCCTTTTGTGGAGCTCTTTGAGGATTTTTTTCTGCTGCTCCTCAGATTGGTCCAAGCTGAAGAAGAAAGATAGAAATCATGTCAGAGAGTCAGCAGTGGAGGCCAGTGTGGAAGAAGGAGATAAAAAAAAACAAAAAACATCAGAGAGACGAAGACGCAGACCTGACATAGATGAGAGCGAGCAGTTTGGGGTATTCGATGTACGCTGGATCTTTCAGCTTCCTGAAGAAGCTGTTGAGGACGGGCACAAACCTCTGGCACTTCTCACACTCGGCCGTCGCAAAGAAGAGCAGCAGGACTCGGTTCTCCAGGATCCCGATGATCTCGCGCTCCGTGTTGAACTCGTCCTGGTCCGAGTTGTTCTCCACAAGAACTCGGTCTAGGAACAGGTCCACCATGTTGGCGGGCAGCGATGGGGAAGCCCTCCCTAAAAATGTGTCAATATACCTTTAAATGTCTCTCCATTTGGTTACATTACAGCCACACGCTCCAGCAGCTGTCATGCGGCTCTAAATGAGCTATTTGGCAGGTCTGTCATATAAAATGAGATGTGTAAGTTTATAGTTATGATGTTACTAAATGAGAAAAACATTATGAACAGTACGGAGACATTTCACGACTGCAGCTTTCATCCTGATACACCAGTTCACAAGATGAAACTTAAATCTTGACTTTAACTCTGAGGGATTTGAAAACTAAGAAAACATGATGCGCAGCTTGGTTAGGGAGGAATTAAGAACAGCGGCAACATGAGATCAGGAAGATGGGGAAGTTCAATAATCATCCTTTCTGTGGGTAAATATTGGCGCTCCTCCTTGTTCAACACCATTCTGAGTTTTTCCTTCTTGCTTTTAGAGGTTTGATTTGAACTATTTACGTCAGAAGAGTCTTTTTTTAGGCTGTGCTTTGTGTTCAATTTGAAATTTAACTTTAAAACTGTGGATTTCATTGATTGGCGTTTTGTTTTTTGGATCATTTGAGGTCATCAGAGACCAGAAAGAGACACTTCTGACCCTCAGGGCGAGTTTTCCCCTCATGTGACCTACAACTGTTCTGCTGTCTCACTGGCTAACCGAGTTACTTATTAAAGTAAAAGCTTTGTGTGTGTGTGTGGGGGGGGATTAACATATGATAACTAAAAGCACCTAAATTTCAGAATAATTAAAAATCAGTAACAAAAATAAAGTTCAGCTTTAACCATTTAAAAAAAGAAAAAAAAAAGAAAAGAGGAAAACTTGATGTGTCTGATCCAGCCTGTGTTTCTGCAGGGCGGGAATTGACAGTGATAACTGCACAAATTAGATTTGGCTCTCTGGCACTGAGCTGCGCCAAATCCGTTAGAGATATTGGACTGGAGGCGCACAGGACCGACGTGAATGGGGAGAGTTACGTTTGAAATCTGAGCAGCATCGCACCTCACCTGCCTGCAGAATGACGATTTGCTGTAATTGTAAAACTGGAAGAAAAAAAGCAATTTCCCCAACTATTAGGTCCAGCTTTTTTTTTTTTTTTTTTGGAAGCCGATCGATGTTGCCTGATCTACGCTGAGCTTCATTTTGTCAGCTGCTAATTTAATAGCGCATCAATCTGCGCGCGGGCCCCGGAAGCCAAATCTGCACGAAAAAACTCACCTTACCTTGAAACTCCTCACACTCCTACGAGAAATAAATCCGCCGCTTCCCTCCTCCTCCGTCAAAGAGTCCTCGTTTTTATTTGATCAGTTTTCATTCTTCTTCCTTCCTTCCTTCCTTTTTTTTTTTTTTGAATCCTGTGAAGTTTGTTATTTTTAGTGACACCTTTCGCTGCCTCCTCGCCCCGCTCTGTAATTTGTTTCAGCCTGGACTCCGAGGTCCACCGAAGGAGATTAGAGATAGCTGGAGGTGTGGCAGCGCAGTAATTGAGGGGTAGAGGTTGCTTTTCAATGTGTGTGTGTGTGTGTGTGTGTTTCTAAAACTCTCCGCTGAACAGCAGAAATCTTATTACTTCAAATGAAGAA
Source organism: Poecilia formosa (assembly GCF_000485575.1). Taxonomy (NCBI): domain Eukaryota; kingdom Metazoa; phylum Chordata; class Actinopteri; order Cyprinodontiformes; family Poeciliidae; genus Poecilia; species Poecilia formosa. The sequence goes on along the minus strand of NW_006800314.1, from coordinate 178,399 downwards.
GGGAGGGGAGGAGAGGAAGGATAAAGGAGAGGAGGACAAATTGGATTGCAAAGCGAGGACGGACATGCACAGTGGGGTGGGAAAATGTAAAATGGAGTTAGATAGGTTTGAAACAAGCGTCGAGTGAGACTAATGACCCGGTTTCAACTCCCCCCTCCCCCACCTCCTCACCCCTTTCACAGAAATGTCTGCGCATTAAACCTTTAAAGCACAACACTGAATCTTTTGGGCCCGACTATCAGGGTGATTTAAAAGCCAGCATGCGACAGAGAGGCGAGGAAATGAGCCGAGAAAGTAAGTCGCCGCGGTTTGATGCTGGTTCTAGTGAACCCCGGGTTGCAGGCTGGAAAACACGCTTACTGATCCACAGAGGCAGCCAAACACTGTAAACACCCAGGTTAATCTGAAAGAGAGAGAGAGAGAGAGAGGGAGGGAGGTAAATATAGAGGTGGGGGAGAGCTAGAGATCTAATAGGATTTTCATTTGAGTCACAAACGTCACACGCACCGAAACACTCCCGCGGCGAGACGCACACAAGCATGGCTTCTGGACATTAACATCTAAGTGCGCACAATTGCATGCCAAAGCTCGTTAGCTCCGCTTTGCGACCGGTGCCAACGCGTTTCTGCCTGTCGCTCAGCTGTAATATGACATTAAATTATGTGTCAGGGGGGATTTTTCAGATCTGTTGGCATCCCTTCAGCAGCCCATTCAGACTGTCACCCGCACGCCAGGGCGAAACACGGGAACGAAAGGCAGCATGTCCAGCACGTGCTCCTCTCACTGTGTGCACTTCCTGAGCCCTCCGGGGGGATTCCGGGTTCGGGTTCTACCTTAGGTTTTGCACTGGATCAGAATCAAAAGAAATGTTGTGCAATATATATCACACTATGCAGTGATAAATTCATTTACACATTCACAGACAGCTGACTGAGAATTACATTTCCTCCATCGCTTTGGCGCCCCCGCTAGCTGGGCGCCCCTATGCAGAGGCTAAAGTGTTATCCGCATTTTACGTCAGACACCTTGAGGTTGGGACCAAGCTTGAATGAGTCAAAGATTTATGCCCCTTTTCCACCGGCTCGACTCGGCTCCGCTCGCTTTCCGAGTGTTTTCACTTGCTTTTTTACGGGGCTGGCCCTGTTTTCAGGGTCCTGCTTCAGAGCAGGGCCAGCAGGGCCAGCCATGGTTTGGTGGGTGACGCAAGCTTCGCTACTGTTCACTGATTGGCCGAGGGCGTGGACAGACGGAGCAGCGAAGGGAAAAGAAAAATGAAGGCGCAACGTTTGAAACTCGCTGCAACACGGAAGTGAAGGAAGATACAAACAAGCCGTGAACTAAAAGATGCCGGCTTTTTTCTTTGCTTCGGATTTCAATATTCAGCGGCAGCTCGATGGAGCCGTGAGGAATGAGTCGTTTTTGTCACCGTGGTGGAGAGAATGGAAAGCCAAGTTAGCCGCTTCGGAGCCGAGGCAGCACCACGGTAAACACCGACTCAGACGCAGCTAACGCCGCTGCTGCTCCCAGCCAGGTGAGCAGTTTGGAGATATATCTGTATTCTGTTGGTATTTAGAGGGAGGGGTCCAGTAAACAGTGGCAGAGAGCATTTTATACATGCAAATATACCCCGTCTAAAAAAACAAACAAACAAAGTCTAAAAAAAAAAAAAAAAACGTTATTTGAATTAAAAAGGAGAAAATAAAGCAGCGCACTCATTCAGGAAAGATCTTTAAAAAAAAACTGAAAGCAGCACTCGGTTAGTGATGTTTGATTTGCAACAGCGGGGGTCTGTGTTTTTAATATAGCAAATCAAATGCAAACTGCAAGCTTTAACTTTACACCAGAGCAAACACCCCACTGTTCAGCTGAGAAGAAATGCAATTACTGCATGAAGGGTGATAGCAACTTGAATCATTACAGAGATAATACACAGTGGTGTACTAGTTTCTCTAACACTTAATAAAGACATTATTTCTCAGTCTAATTTTATATATATATATATATATATATATATATATATATATATATATATATATATATATATATATCAGTCTTTCTTGCTCCTGAATTAAGTAGGAAACTTTTTTTTCCATCTCCTTTTGAATCTGTAAAGCAGGCAAAACACAAAGAGCGAACTCCATGGGTCAACAATGAATAATGAATGAGAACAAAAACACAGAATGAGGATAAGTAATTGTGGCCTGTTGTAATCCAAACTGACCATTATGTAATTACGGAGAGGGCAAACACCAGGAAGTGGTAATTAAAAGAAGTCTGAGCTGCACAATGGGTCGGCTTGGGCTGAAACAAAGAACCGATTGCCAAAAGATTCAGTCCAGATGTTTTAAGTCCAGCAGCTTCAGCTGACGCTCGGACGTTTTCTTCTTTTCCATTTGATTTAAAGTGTCTTGCAAAAGTATTGCTATCCTCTTGAATGCTTAGGTGTTTTCTCCCACAAACTTCAATGCATGTTATTGACCTTTCCAGTGAAGCTCTGGCTGTACGTTTATGGCTTTCAGTGCTCAAGGAACAAAGAAGTCGGGGAGCTTTCTACTGAACCACTTAGGATAATTATGTCCTGGATCAATGACAATCTCCAACAGCGTACATTTAGTTTAGCTTTTTTACTTTGCGCTACAATCTGGAGACACATTCGCTGCACTTAAGTTATCTGCATTCAACTCGTTGGTGAGACTGCCAGCAGCAGTTGACTGGACCTCTGTCGAATTAGGTCAGTCACTGTAAAGAGGGTGAATATTGATATAGTCACTTATTTTAAGTTGCATATTTTGTAGAAATCAATTTTTCACTTTTTGTTAAAAAAAAGGCACATTTTATTGGTCATGTAAAAGTATGAAAACTTTTTATACACACTGTTCAGACAAACATTTATTTGTAAGGAAAAAAATAGAGAAACATTTTGCAAAACTTCTTAATTATGCTCTGCTTTGTGTGTCTCAGTCGCATCAAATCCTAATAAACTACATTGAACTTTGCAGTTGTTGACACAATGTTTTAAAGGGCTTTGAATGCTACTACAAGCGCCGACTTTTGGCAAGAAAGACGTGCAGAAAACAAAGCTGAGACTTAGGCTTTTTTTTGTTGTTGTTTTTTTTAAATCTATATTTGCAAATTTAAACAAACACGCAACACAAGCTGCTGGTTTGCTAATAAATCCTGCAAAAGGTCAAGATCAGAAAAAAACAAAAACACAGAGACAATCAAATCTGCTGCTGTCCAAATGTGGAAATGTTTCTTTGGCAAGAAGAGACTCAGATACATTCATCGTTAAAAACAAAAGAAACGTCTGAGGTTTGCCTTAAACAGGACGATGAGAGACACTCAGAGAAACGTTGGTGTCAGGACCTCAGGCAGGCGAAACAAGATACATCCAAAACAGAAAGCAGGAACAATTGAATATTTCATCAACTACAGCCGTTTTTGTTTTATTGCTCTCATCATCTGCATTAAACCTAAAAAATTTAATAAAAAAGTATTTAAAAAAAACTAAACTTTTTGGTTTAAAAGGCCACAGATTGTGGACATGCAGGAGCTCACAAACATAAACACCTGAGGAGCTGCAGAGTCAGTCCATGCAAAATAAAATGAGATCCAATTATTTATTTTAACCCAAAATATACTCCTATATTAACAATAATAAGATAAGGTTGCAAACTAGAATTTGCAGCAGGCGAAGCTAAAAATGCCACTTCAGGAGTTTTGCACAGAACATATTTACTGAAAAAGTGTTTTTCTTTTCATCTTAAAGGCAAAATGTATATTCTGTTTTACAGTTCATTACTGCCCAAACATGTTGTTCTTTCAACAAGTGGCATTTTTTTTTGAGTCTGTATACTCCCTTTACTGACTAATCGATTACCAAATTTAGATGATTATTCCAATAATCGATTAATCCACTTGCATATACGCATTCTTGTTTTCTTTTCAGATACACAGAAAGTCTAAGTGAACGTTTGCATTAGTTTCAGAAAAGTTGATATACAAAAAATAAAATAAAATAACTGGATCACACTTAAAGCAAGACATTTGTGTCGACTGCAATAAATAAACCAAAAGGTGTTAGCGGACTCTTCAAGAGTTAACTCGACATCTAATCTCTCAGGAGAAAGATCCATTAGTGGAGCGAGAAATCTATAAGGAAACTGTTTTTTTCCTGGTGAACTAAGCCTCCATTAGCTCTGCCTCTCAGGCTCTTTTTGATCATGTTCCCTCCATACTTTCCTCTGTTCTCTGCATCACAGCTTTTTTCAGTCTCCCTTGTCTCCGTGCGTCGGAGCTCTACTTCTCCCTTTCCTTCTTCTTCTTCTTCTTCTTCTTCTTCACAGCTCGTCCCGCGCGCTCACGTTCTCCAGCTCGGACTGCAGCACGTCCGAGTTCTGCGCCTCGAAGCTCAGCTCGCCCTGCTCCTGCGTCTTCCTCGACTTGGCCCGGTCCCAGTCCGTCTTGACGGTCTCGTTGTCCCACACCACGGACGTCTCCGTGTCGCTGATGTATCCTGCGTCCCCCGTGTAGTGGGTCGGGTACACCAGCAGCGGCTCCGCGGAAAACGCTTGCAGGTCCCGCCGCTCGAAGGGAGCCATGTACTCCGAGCTGGCGGGGCAGAAAACGGGGGGTTGTGTAAAAGAAGAGCGCCACGCGGCGGACGACAGAGAGAACGTGGGTTGGACTCACATGGGGTGCTTGTCGTACATGACCGGGAGGAACTCGTCGACGGGGAGCATCTTGCTCAGAGGCTCGGCCATGAGGAGCTTCTGGGCTCCCTGCAGGGACAGCATGTAGCCCAGCGTCCAGTAGGAGTAGTCGGCCTCCACCAGGTTGTGGACGTTTGGGACGGACTTCTCCGGGTGGTCCACCTGCATCCGCTTCCGTCCGATGTATCTGAGCAGCCATTTGTCAGATTACCAATTAAAACAGAGAAATAGTTGTTTTTTGTTTGTTTGTTTCACCTTGTGAAACAGTAGTTCATACAAAACTTTTAGATTTAGAAATAACCACCAAAACATAAAATACACAGAAACCTCATTTTTTCTCACTATTAGCTTTTTAATTGAAAAAAACAAAAAAAAAAACCTAAACATTCTTGCCAACTTTGCATTAAAGTGCAAATAATGCAAATAAAATCAATTTAATAATGGCAATTTTAATTTAAAGTGCAAAGTTGGCACTTTTAATTGACATTTAATGTAAATTTTAAAGCAACTTTTCATAAAAAGTGTCATTATTTACCGAATGACACCTCATGACAACAGGCATTAACATTCATAAAGACTTCTTCATGTTCATTACAGATGTTGTCATGTTTATATCAGCGACATGTCACCCCGTCAAATGCAGTGTTACTGGAGGTTTTTTCCCGGTTAGCATAAAGAGCAGATGCAACGGCTCTTATGGAAACATAATGATTCAGCGTTGAGCTACAGGGATTTTAATAACCTCTTTTACTATCCTGCTCAGACAACATACATTTTAAACTTCAGATAAATGCATAAAAGAAATGGTGCTATTGTAACATTTTTTTTCTTACCTTGTTTTTTTCCCTCCAACTGAGTTGAGATTCATTTTAATAGTTTTCAGTTATTTTTTTCATCTTTTTATTCATCTTTTCCATGACCACTATAGTCTTATGCGTATGTTTTAAAATATCACATCCATATCATTACAGTCTAACAAAGAATATCAAAACTGATGGCTGTTAAAATATCAGATTAAACATTGTGAATGTATCTGAACTCCATCAACATGGAGAAGCAAAGCATTTGGTTTTCAATATGGAAGAAACTGCCAAAAAACTGCAAAACCGCAGAAAAACTGAGTTCCTGTAAATCAAGGCTAAAACCCCCACCAGGCCTTGATTAATTACAACTGGGACATTAATCCATATATTTGAGGCGCAGTTGCTTTACGGTCTTGACGATGGCATTTGGCAAACAGTAATGTTTATTGCTTGTTCCATAATCTGCCACTGCATCACATTTCTATGGAGTAAAGCACTTTGAACTGCCTTTCTGCTAAAATGTGATACTCAAATAAGCGCTGCAACTTTCTGTTTTTTTTTTTTCCTTTTTCTTTTTTTCTGAGCCGATGCTCAGCGTCTGTGCTCGCTAGCAAAACGCTAAAACAGAACATTTCCAAACCACCTGAATGTCTGGTGGAGAGACGTCATGTTTGACAGGAGGGATTATTTGGGGGGTAATCTGGGTTATGTCTATTTACTCACATAAGATCCCAATCCAGTTTGTGTGTGGTCACTTCCTGCAGCAGCGCCTGGAGCCGGCGTTTGAAGAACACCTCGAAGCGGAGGTCGTCCTCCAGCACCAGGGTCGTCTGGAGGCCGCGCTCCACGATCTGAACGGGTTCACAGGGACACAAAGGTTTCAGCCGAGGCAGCAGGAGGCGACTTTCTGAACCATAAACCCATACTGCTGCAGTAACAAGCCCAATGGTTATTTAATAGGGCATTTAATGAAGCAAACAACATTTTACGGTGCCTCTTTTTTTTATCTTCTAGCTGCGAAAAAGACAAAACAAAACAACAAAAGTGATTCAAACTTGGCTCCCGTTTTATTTTGTTCAATTAAACCAAATGTAACTTATAACGTTTTTTTTCCCCTCCTAGCAAAATAAACAATTTTCTTTTAAAAGTATTAGATTTGTGAAACCGCTGCTGCTTTAAAAAGGTGCATCTCAACAAACATTACTACAGAATTTGTAGATGTATTATATACACAGTGATGTATTTCATGGTTTTATTTTTGTAAATTTTGAAAAGCGATTTATTAAAAAAAAAAAAACTGTTTTAATGCAGTTTTAGGACTTACACAAATGACCCGACAGCTGCTGGACTCTGCAGAGAGCATAAGCTACAAAATGTAACTGCTGAGTGTGTTGTGTGCAAGCAAACTTATGGAAAGTTAAGTGGAAGGAAAAAATGTGGGAGAAAAATCGATCCGTTGTGTTTTATCAAGTCTAAACCCAGACACGGTCGTCTACCAGGAGCACTTTAGAGAATTGGTGCTTTATGCTAGCTTTATGGAGATGCCGTTTTCATTTTCCCAGCAGGCCTTGGTGCAGTCTGGTCTAGTGACCATGCTGGTGCTCTGCCTGGTTGGTCAGCAAACTTACCTGCCAAGTGGAAAATGGTGAAAAGAAAAAAAACAGATCCAAATATGGAAACGAGCTAAAGGCAGCAATAAAGCTACCTGAACATGGTGGCAAATACAGTGAGTGTCTTTCTGTCACTACTACTCAATCATGAGAAAAGGTAATAAAGTAATATTCTCATATCTGATCCAAAGTCTTCGTCAATAATAAACAAGAGCATAAAAACACTAGCCTGAACTGAAAAGTTAATTTGTCTGAGAAAACCCAAGTTTCCAAACAACGAACCAATCCACCAATTAAACACAAACTGTTATCAGCCTTGTGCAGGGGGAACTGAATGCCTCTGGTGCGTTCAAGTGTCTCACCTCCTTCCAGATGTTGTAATGAGAGAGGAAACAACCCAGCTCGCCTTTGGTGAGGGGCCGACCGTGATAAGGGTCTTTGTATCCCGGGAGCATCTTAATCCCCATGGAATCTATATCAGACGTATTCAGAGCTCTGGCAGAAAGAGATGGGATTAAATATAAACAGATGAGGGATTAAATCTATAAATTACACGACAGGAGAAAAATAATAATAATAATAATAATAATAATTGCACAGAAACAACCAAACTTTATAAAATATGTTACACTGGAGTTTTCTTCTTCTTTAAATGATCTTAACGCAACTTTTGTTTATTCCCAAAACGGTGCTGCATTCGTGAGGTTTTTGTATTTTAGGGCGTCGGACGGCTGGACGGTTTCCAAGACGACTGATGAGGTCCCTCAGAGGTTAAGCTTGGACTCCGGGGACTCGCTTGGCGGACAGCTGACCCTCATTCTAGCGACGTTGGACCCAATCGGCTGAGTATAAGCCAGATCATAAAGTTCAGCCCACATGCTTATGGAGCAGGAAAAAGAGCGGAGCATTAACCGGGCGCTCATCTGGAAGAGCATAAAGCTGAACTAATTACACCCAACGACCTTTAGAGTTCAATCAATAAGCCGTCTATAGCAAAGCTTATGTTCACTTTTCTACAGACTAAGTAGCTCTAAGGTGTTGGTGCCTGGAGATGTCTGCCGTTTTATGTCATTACAGTGATTATTAGGGGGCATTTTAGTTTCAGAATAAAGGTTTTCATAACATCTTCTGTTTATGGAGTAAAAATCTCCCAATACTTGTGACTCGAGCTTTCCTAACGTTTTTCTAAAACTCCTTTAGGTGTGTTTAAAAACATATAAAATCCAAACGTTCACTATGAAAAAGGAGGATCGATGGAAAGAAGGAAGAAAGTCAGGACAGAGGTTACAGGACAAACATCTACCTTCTCAGCCACCATCAACCCTGTAAAGAAAGGAAGGAAAGAACCACAGGTGACAGGATGGAAACGAGAGAAAGGAAGGAAGTAAAATATGAAACAGTAACGAAAAAACAACATTTAGCTGAAAGGGGATTATTACAGTTGGAGTAGAAATGCTAACATCTTCCATGTTCTTGTTTGATTTCTTTGAATTTTTCACAATGTCACACAGGGAAGCAATGTGTTGCCTCAGTTTACCTGAACCTGTCCGAAGTTCACAAAGCCATGACATCATCCCACAGGCTTTCCCAAACTGTTTAAAGTCACCGTGTGAAAATCTTATCAAGCATTTAGCAAACAGAAATAATAGTAATCCTAACTGTTGTAAAACATGAATAGTTCAGTCTGATGAAACACCAGACACAGCCAAAAAAAAAAAAAGTTTTAGCTAGAGTTTGTAAATATTTGAATCTTAGGCTTCAGCTGTATTTACATGTAAATAAAAGCATGTAAACCCACCTCCAGCAGAATAAAGCTACTGTTCACCTGATTGTTTATGTCAGTTTCGGTGCTCTGCGGGAGGCGAGCGCACACGATCCAGAGGCGCTAAAAAGAAAAGACGACAGGAAGGAGGAGAGGAAGGCGACGAGGAAACATACTTGCCATCCACAGCGGCAACGACCTTACAGCTGATCTCCTGCTCGTACAAAGTTCTCAGCATTCGCTCGCGGCGGTCGACTCGGCGAACCAGATTTATCATGAAGACCTGCGCACAAACGAACGCAGACGCTCAGGCACACACACACGTACGCTGGGCTAATGCGTATTCCTGACCGTAGGAGGTGGAGTGCGAGTATACCTCATCAAAGCCCATCTTGTTTGGATGCTTGGGAGGAAGAGACAGGAAGCTGGAGGGCTCCAATGGAGGATTATTCACTGTTGAAGGAAAGGAGAAGAAAAAAAAGAAGAGAATTTTACAAAAAGCACAAAATGAAGAGCGTGAAATCATAAGCTATACAAGTAAAAATGGAAAAAAAAAGTGAAATTAGAGCCGTAACTTTGTCAGTAGAGGGAATTCAGTTGCACTCACCTAGTGAAATATAGATAATGGTGTAATAATGCAAGTTTAAATAATCAATAGAAAATATTTTTCAGGCTCTACAGCAATCAAAACCTTCCTGTAGTTGCTGATCTGCTTTTTGCCTCTTTCCTCTGGTATTTTGATGAGTTATCTTTGGCCATGAGCTCAAAGTCTTCCGACATTCTTCATCTCCCTCCACGCAAGGTGATTAAAGTCAGGACTCTGCCTGAGCCGCTCCGAAATGTTAATGTTATTTCCAAACAAGCAAAACAAGTCAGTAAAATTAAAAGATTACCGAAATCCACCAGTGACGTAAACAATTATGCGCGTATCTGTTCTGTATGTAAACTTCTCACCAGAACCATAAACTCTCTATGGTAGTAAAGTTTTCCAAAGAGCGCAGACTGAATATAGCACACGTCATAGTATTTTTTAAAAATCACTAATAAATAGGGCTGTGCAATAAATAACACAGCCCTGCACACGCGATCGATACTGCAAAAACTGCTTGAACTGCCATAAATATTAGACAATTAAATAAGCACCATGCAGTCAAGCGCTTTATATCAGCAATATGTATTTGGAGAAGCTTTCTGTGGCGTTGAGGTAAAGTCATTAAGAAAATACAACTAAGCCATTTCTTTGAGAAAACAGCAGATGTAGCCAGAAGCAGCATGTCAAGACGGACACAATAAATCTAGTTTTTTTTTTTTTTTTCAACTCACTATCTGCGATTTGCAACGAACCGAAAGCGACGTTCACACACATCACGTTTTACTAATATTGTGCAGCCCTGCTAATGATCCTTATCTCCATTACAAGAACTTGTATCTAAAGAATCCTCACCTGAAACATTCCTCTTCCTTTGTTCATTTTTAGCTAGGAACAGCCGACTGAAAGTGAAGCGCTTTGTCGAGTGGCCCAGGTGTAACGTATTTGAATAAATCAGACCAGAGTTCACCTTTTTGGTCTGCATCAGAGTTCGATTACCCATTCACACTTCCTCAAACAAACCAGACTTTCTGGGCAAACAAACTAGAGTTTGATTAAAGTGGACTTAACAGGGCTGGTGTGAATGCAGCCTTAAATTAATATCTGCTGCAAGTCACCTGTTTCCTGTAATTGGGCCATCAGCAGGACTCTGCTAAGGCGGTAATTTAGCCATTTGGTTTAGTTGCATCGGAGAAGAAACGCATAGCAGCTGCAGGACTAGCGTCTCCCGCAAAGACCAGAAATCTATGTTCTCCATTGTAATCTCCATTTTTTTCACACAAGTTTTCATTTATCAGATGAATCATTTGGTGTTGCTTTAAACTGCAGTATGTAACTTTTATAAAAATGTATTTTTACATATTTGTAAAAACTGTCACCATGTCATGAAAGATAATCTATGGAATAAATGCAGCTCCTCTGCCTCCTCTCAGTGCTAACTAGAAACGACCAATCAGAGCCAGGAGGGGGGTCCTAGCGCTGTCAATCATCTTTGTGTATGTGTAGCTTATCTTATCCCCTCCAGCCTTGTGCTTTGCTACAACTTGTTCCTGTTGGCTAAATCTACCAGGAATGCTCACTTTTCCTGGAACAGTAAGTCGTTTCATTAGCCTTTGAGCAGCGGGTACACAGACATGATTAACAGCACTAAGACCTTCCTCCTGGCTCTGATTGGCTGTTTTGACCGGGACTTGTGTGTGGCACAAAGATAAATGTGGGTCCCTGTCCTGCTTAGTGGTATTTTTTATTTTTCCTCACCTTGTTGCAAGGAAAGTTTCCTGAAGGGAATAAAAATAGAATAATCCTGATGAGATGAAACAAAAATCTTAGATTACTAATTACTAAAAATTCAGAAAAACTCCAGTCAGCTTAAAACAAAAATACTTCAGTTGCATTTAATTAACATCATTTGGGTCCCACCCGTTAATTTGATACAAAAATTAAAATTAGCTGTTGAGTTTCAATGTTTCTCTACTACTACAATCCAAAAATAAATTTATGTCAAGTCTTTTTTTTCCCACATCTTTCCCTGTGGTGATAATCAGTGTCAGACAGTCGACATTTACCAAAAAACAATTCAACAAAAAAAAAAAAAATTCTTTAACTCACCCATGATCTCAAGGTGAGTGTGCAGAAAGCTTTCCATCTCATCCTGCATGGAAGCGTGGGAACGCATGGGCACTGGGAAATACCCGTAGGTGTCTCTGTTGCACACGTACATCTGCACGTCTGAGGAGGGGAGGGAGCGGAAAGAAGACAAACGATGCGACATGTGCGGGCGGATCAAAAACGCGACCAGGCAATCTCAGCTGCATTTTTCCTCCCCACCTGCCATGCGAGCAGAGTAAGCAAAGATAATGACGTCGTCCAGCGCCCAGCTGTACTCGGGGTGTGGCGGGTAGAAAGCCAACTGACTGGAGGCTTCTTTCCTCAGATCCACCAGGTAGGTGGAGTGGACCATCGGCACGGCGAAGCAGCCGCGGCGCTCCCGGCGGCGGATGGGCATGTAGGCCGGGGTGCGCTTGTAGTAACCCTGAGAAACAACATGGTTTGGGTTCAATGAAAGCAATTTGTTGACAACAAAAATGGAATAAAAAATTTAAAATAAAATCTGCAGCTTCAGCTGGATAGGTTGTATGTAAATGTAAAGTAGGAAAAATAAGTATTTGATTTAAGTTTCCCAACTTGCACATAACGGAGAGATCTGTCATTTTCATTGTTGGTACATCTCAACTATAGGAGACAATACTGGAAATCACATTGTATGATTTTTTTATTTATTTAATTAGCATTTTATTGAATGAAATAAGCATTTAATACAACAGAAAAAAAAATCAATTCAATGAAGAAATTCTTAATTTATCCTAAAGGAAAATTAAATGATGCTGTGATTCAAACAACATCCTCAAAGAGGACAGAGATGCTGTGGCCAGGAGGGATCTCCAGTAGCAGTCAGTCTTGCAACGAATCTGAAAAAGCCTCTGACTGAAGATGGTTGCTGTAAGACTGACTCATGCTGAAGAGCCAGACAGGAGAGATGATATTGAACACCAACTTGTCCAGGATGACAGCTGTTGGCAAGCACTGCTAATCCACCTCATTTGCTTTTGCCGCTCCTTTTTAACGCCGTCTGATTATGTGGTTAGAAAGTCAGGCGGATGTTAAGAGTCTGGAATATGATCCACCCTCCTTCTCCACTCTTTGGTCTTGCTCTGCATCCATGAAGAGCCTCCTTTTCAGCCTCCTTGTTGCCATGGTTATGCATAGCAACTGTCCAAAACTCAAAAAAGTGAGAGCAGAAATCCTTGCAGCTGCACAGTTACCCAAAAACAGAAGGAATAATTGTCAAAAAAAAAAAGCAATGCATCAACCGAAAAAATGCATTCGGATTAAAAATACTTTATTAATTCCAGAAGGAAATTAAATGTTTAAATTAAATAAACGTCTAATGTAACATACCTACTCCAACATGCTCCCACTCCCAGTTCTAGACTTTAATATTTACAATAGAACAAAATATTCTGACACAGAAATCTTGACCAGGTTTCCATGGCAGCAGGGATTTTAGCCCTTTTCATCCACACAGCTCTTCATCGGTTGATTTTCAGCTCCATTCATAGATTTTCTATACGGTCTGGGTCTAGAGACTGGCTAGGCCCCTCCAGAACCTCAAGATGCTTCTTCTGGAGCCACTGCTCCAGGGCACCATCATGCTGGATGACTGAGCCACGACCCATCTTCACTGAGGGAAGGAGGCTGTCGCCCAAACTCTCACATTTAAGGTCCCTGCAACCAGGCATCACGACTGGGACGCCGTTCTTGGGACTGTGCTCATCCGTCTTCTTCTTCTTCCTCCAAGAACGCAGAATGGAGTTTATGTCAAAATATTCTAATTCGGTCTCGACTGACCTCCTGACCTTCTCCCACGTCTCCAATGGATCATCCAGATGGTCATTGGCAAACTTCAGATGGACCTGGCTGGACATGTGCACCCTGAAGGATTTAATCCATGACCGTGTAGTGCGTTACTATGGAAACCTTTGAGACTGTGGACCCAGCCCTCCACAGGTCATTGACCAGGTCCTCCCATGCAGTTCTGTCCTTATCCTCTACACTTTTTATTATCATTGATGCTCCATAAGGCCTGAATTTGCCTGGAGCACCAGACTGAGGGATTCTGACCTTCATCCAAAGGTTTCCTCCATTTGCACCAGCAGTTGTTGCCTTTTCACCAAACTGACTGACTTTTGTCCTGGAGCCCATCCTGATGCTGTCCCTGGTGTCCTTAGACACAGCGCTTCGGTCTTGTCCATGTTGGACGTTGGAGTCCAATTGATTGAGTGTGTGGACAGATGTGTTTAATACAGGCACTAAATGGAGGACAGGAGGGGTTTACTGCAGGTTGGCAGGTGATCAAATACTTATTTCATGCAATAAAATGCAAATTAACTATTTTAAAAAATTAGGAGTTCACCGATTGCGTTTCTCTGGCCGATCACTGAACTTTTAAAAAGCTTAACCTGCCTATTCCAATTTTGGCCAACAGCAATTTTTTTGTCTGAAATGTTGCTCAATATAGCAAGAAAGTTGTGGAGTTGGCAACAGTGGGGTAACCATTGTGAATTGTAAAGACACAACTTGGTGGGTCGGTCTGTCAGGCAAACCTTTCTCACTGCAGAGCAAAAGAGGACAGAGGTTGATTCTTAGATCTTTGCCAAGCCAGATAAGATCGGTGGATAAGATCTGCTTCATGTGCAAAAATTGTCCGATCACCAATCTCCCAAAATTAAGGAAATCAGCTGTCCGATAAATCGGTGCACTCCTAAAAAAAATGAATCTGATTTTCAGATTTTTTTTTTAGATTCTGTCTCTCACAGTTGAAGTGTATGTAGAGTGAAAATTACAGATCATAAGAGGAAAGCTTGAAAAATCTGCAGTGTCTCCAATACTTATTTTCCCAACTGTGTAAAAAAAACAACTTACACCTTAAATTATGCAAAAGTGTTTGCATATTCAAGAAAACACATGTCAGAGCTTTCGCTTAAGTAACTTATTTTAATGCGCAGAACCAGCTGGAGTTTTTATTAAAGCTAGCATGGACAAACCCTGCAGATACTCCTTAATGGAACATAATGAGGATGTGGGCTATCTGCACACCCGCCGAATAATTTTCTAATATCATTAAGCTTCCTCAACGCTGAACGGAGCAAAAAATTTTAGTACACCTGAGAAATAAATCGGCTATCTTAATTACACATTAATTTAGCATGACGTGGGACCAATCCTTAAAGAAACAGTGATTCATTTTCAGTTTTTAATTCCTCTTCCACAAAAATAATTTTCCTTATGAATGTATGTAAAACAATCCTCACAAAAATCCTGAATGATGTTTTGTTTTTTGCTATCAAAATAATGAGGACTTTATTTCTCTTTCATATGTCATATACTATGTTTCCCATTATTCACTAATGCCTCAAAATGAAAGCCATACTTGATAAAAAAAATCATCATAAATAAGTTTCTATCTGAAGAACCATTTAATTACTTAAAAACATAATTTTCAACGTTTTTTTAAAGGATTTATTGAACCCAGTTCCAGTCCATTAAAGCTTTTATCTTGCAACTTTTAGGCATCAAATACACACAGTCAGAGTTCTCCATTGCTGAGAGTACAGCGCCGTTTCCTTTTCTTCTTAAACAGACAGAGGCGTCAAACACGGCTACAACGTGACGCCAAACTTCTATTAACTTATTTTTGAATTTTCACAACAGCTGCAGGTGTTTGTGCTTTCAAATTGCACGGCGTGTCTGAAAGCTACATAACCGTCTGCCACCGTTTACGAGTTAGACTAAAGTCTCCTGTTCAATAAACCATAAACACCAACATGATAAGCAAACCTAAACTTCTTACCAGAACCATATATATTCAATCATATTCCCACTTTAAAACACATTTGAAAGGGCTTATATTTACAATTAAAATCACTTTTTTTTTTATTTGGACTTTTCTAAAGATGATTCTGGAAACAATCTGGACAAACACGCAGCTGAGTTTGACTCAGCAGTTTGACCCAGGAACAATGCTCCACAAAACCCACAAATTGGAACATCTGCAATGGGTTTGGTCTCCGTCTCATTTGCTGCTCTGTTCTCCTTCTCCTCCTCTGAAGGTTTTCAGGCACATAAAAAGGAAACATAAATCTCATCTGCCATCTGGGGAGTCTTTGAGGCTCTCGGATACATAATCTTTACAGTATGTTGGCTCTCTGTGTGCAGCGGTTCAAGAACGACGACGTGATGGGTGAGAGTGTCACATTGCAGAGAAAAATATCGCAGTGTAACATTTGAGCAGCAGCTGAACAGGAACTCTAAGAACACTTATTCTTCTTCAACTTCTATTACATAAATAAAAATATTTACACCAAGGAATCTTCTATATGCAACGAATATTTACTGAAACAGATACGCGGGACCTCGAGCGGACTAAAAAAAATTAAAAAAAACCTCTGATTACCTGCGAAGTCATCCCGCACCAGAAGTTGGAGTAAGCGGCTCTGGACTCCAGCATGGGGGCGACGATGGTCTTGTTTTCCCTCATCAGCTTCCACAACACATCTCTGTCGGTGAGCAGATTGTCACAGTCGGCCATCTACAGAGCGAAGAGAGCGGTTAAATATTTGCATACAATTACTCATCAACGTGTGCGCGCCTGCAGAGAAAGCCTCCCCTCCCTTCTCTTTCTCCCCGGCGGATGACTCATCGGCGACGTGGTTTGATCACAGAGAGGGAAGCGAGCGCACAGACGCTGTGTGGATCTGCTCATCGTAATGGGTTAAAACAGGCCTTACGGGGTGTTGTTGAAGGGATATGCTATTAGTTTATGTTTTGCCATATTTTCCCTTAGTCTGTCAGAGAGCATTAACAGTCAGCATCTGCGGGGCAGCTGGGAGTCAAACAGCTGTTCAGGGCATTTTAGCCTCTTTTTCTTTTTTTGTAAAGAGGGAAGCACAAACATTTGTCCATTTCATCAACAACTATGCTTGTGCTCTGAATAAGATTGGCTTGATAGGGAATACAAAAACATTTAACTTCAAAAGAAAACCTCCACAACAATAAATGAATGAATAAATGAATGAATGCTGAAAATGTTTGAAGCACTTGGGCTACTTTGTGTACCTGTAACTTGTCCACGAAACAGAAAAATTCCAAACTCTCACTTTTAATCAATCCTGGTTTTCCAAAGTAATGCAGATTACTTTGATAGCTAGTAGAAGTTTGAGTGCCACAACTTGGCGCCAACATACCAGGAGGTAGTCGGCCCAGATCTCACGGGCAGTGTCCAGCGCTGCCTGCCGAAGTTTCATCACGTGTTCATATCGGAGATTATTCCAGTGTTTTGGCCCCACTTCGTCCTCAAAGGCACTGGGACATAAAAAGATGGGCCCATTTAAAGAAGAAAAACTAATAATAAAAAAAAATTAAAAAAAACACTCGATGTACGTTACATTACCTGTTTTCGTCATCAGGTCGCCACTCCACATAATGGTAGTAATTCTGCACCACGATGAGCCAGTCTCTCAGGATAGCTGTGGTGTTGTCAATGTTGTGATCTGTTGCCACCCTGTGGAGCAACAACAAGAGGAACTAAAATATTTCTGAAGAAATTTAACCGGGGCCTGCCCATCATTTGGAACCCAGTGTTCTGATGCTAAATATTAGCATATATGCTACGTTTAGCTAAAGTAATATTAATAGCATGTGGAGAATCACAAGCATGTTGATTAGCATGGACTTACTCCATTCAGTATGTTAAAACTAGTGTATAAGCTAAAATTTGCCAAAATGCTAATGTTAGCCTAAATGCTGCCAGTGACATGTGGGGCATCACTAGCATGTTGTCTTACATTGACTTCCTCCATTCAGTGTGCTAAACATGGCTAATAAATTTATAGCTAAGAAGCTTATTTTAGGGAAACGTCCAATGCTAATTCACTAGTCCAGTGCACTGCAATTGTTTGTGCTATTGTTAATGCACAAACAATGTTTCAGGCGACAAATTGTTCTTAGAGATTAACGGAGTTTACAGTGCATAAAGTTAAAATTTTGGAAATTTTTAGTTTTTAAGAATTTAAAAGGGAGAAAAGTAAAATTTTAAAAACTCATTGGGAAAAAAGTTAACAGCTTCAGGTGTAATCAGTACATTAAAAAAGTACCAATAAACTAAATTCCACTGTTATCAAAATGAGGCCAAATAACATAAAACACTGGATTATTGTAATTTGGGAGATGATAGTAGAGTTACGATCACCGGTGGGGAATCTGGAAAAACTAGATGAAATCCGGCGTAACGGCAGCCAGTCGCTAACATGAAGTTTACCAGCTGGTGAGTCACGGTGAAAACTGTTCACATATTCCCATTCCCCTAAATCACATTAAGCCGTCTTTAAAACAGGCACGAAAACATAAAACACACACCATAAGTGACACGATCGCTGCAGAGTAGTGAATTTTCACAGTTTTCATTCACCCTTTGCATCTTTTGCGAGTGAAACAAAAGCAGCTATGTAAACACAGATGCTGCTCAGCTCTTTCTTCGCCTTCTCAAAGCCAGTTTTGGAAAAAATAAAATAAAATAAAATCCAGCCACCAACCTTTATAAAAACACTTTTACACACAAACATGAAGTTATTGTGGGGAACAAATATTGATACTCTAAGTCTTTTCTTGTGCTTAAAACTTAAACTGAAGCCATTTTACACCAAACTAACATGAAGAAAACCAGATTACAAAATATCTAATTTTGCAACCAGATATTTCTGGGTAGCTGATTGTTTTCTGTCACTTCTGTTGAAATTTCAGACTTATTGTGCTTTCCCACAAATGAAAGCAGCTGTCTTAGGAATCACAACATAAAACACAGCTCATGTGTATAAATTACGACATGAACTGCATGTGTGCATTTTTAAAAACTCGCAAAATACAATAAATCAGCAAAAACTAGGACTGGGCAATAAGGACTTAGAAATTTAATGTGATATTTGAAAAGCATTCACATTTGAAATGGGCTTCTTTATCTAAGTGGGATTGAAACTGCACATATTAACTGCATTTCATCAAATGTTCAAATATAGTGATATTTATTGATCCTCTTACGGAGCCAACCGTGGAGAAAATAGTAAAATTAACATTTCTGATAACATTGTCAAGGGGTTTATTTAACGCTAATTCATAGAGAAAACGATAAATCGAAATTCTTACAGGAAATTTTTCACGATAAATGATAAACGATACAATAAATGCCCTCCACAAGCAAGAGTTACTTCGCGAACAAATTACTTCATTTTGACCTGCTGAAGTGAATTTAGAAATAATTGTTAAGCAGGAAATGCCACAACACTAGTTTATAAAAACTATGACACCTATAATAACCAATATGTTTAATTACTTCACCATAAGTTTCTGTTTTCAAATAAAATAACCAGGCGTCCCGTTGTCAGTTTGGGATCTTATTCCTTATTACGCTCTTGTTATAAAGAAACCTGTTGTGTATCTGGAGGTTAAACGATCCGTAGGACAAATGCAGCTCCTTCTTTTTTCAGTGCCAGCTGTGTCTCTAACACGGTTTGACAGAATATTTTCTCCTTGTGACTTCAAAGAAAAGGTGAAGGAAACTGTGCTCAACGTGTGTGAGGTACTCATCTTGAAACTCCTTAGAGATGCTCTCAATCAGCACAAAAGCTGCCAATTTACTTCAGTTTCTTTAAAGTGCAAACAAAATGTTTTAATGATTACCCAGGAGAGTCGAGACGGTTAAATTCGGTCAAAGTCTTGTTGATTAGAGTGTAGCCACCCTTAAAAAAAGGGGAGGGGTGGTGGGAAAATTTGCCTGAAAAAGCGAGGCATTCGTCTACTGTCTGTGTTATGATAACAAATCCCAATGCGTGTTGGAGGGACGGGCAGCGGCAGCGAGAGCCGGCGAGTGAAAGAATGTGTAAAAATGACAGAAATGGATTTCCTCCCGAGCCTGTCACGTAGTGAGTGACAGCCAGCGTGCTGCTGCTGTTCGTTTCCCATGCGTCTGTGGCAAGTTAACACAGCGGTGTCATCTCCACGCCTACGTGTGACCGACTCCGCAATCCGTCTTCTTCGCTGCATCCGTCTAGCTCTCAGCGTGCTGGCAGGAGCGTCTGACTGCTGAGAGGTTTTCAATGTCCAGAGGCAGCGATTTAAAAACAAACACACACACACACAAAAAAAAAAAACTGAGTGTCTTTTGAAGAGTAAATATTTGGGATTGGAGAACTATGCCTAACGGATATGAGAGCTGAAACAAGAGACAGAGAGAGGATTGAAACTGATTTTTGAACTGGCATCAGTCATTGTGCGTGTCACAGCAAAGCCCTCTGGGAGTTTGCATGCTGGTCGGACTCTGCTGCCAAGCGTTCCTTCTCAACTTGTCACACTGATGTCTGCAGGTAGATTTCTTTCTTTCTTTTATTTTGTCTTCCTCCATCAAAAGGAAATAAAAGAAAAAGTTTCTTGCAGAACTATTCACACACCTTAAACTTTTTAACATTTGCTGATGTCACAACCACAAAACGTCCGCATGCTTCACGAGGAGTTTGTGATCACAAAGTGGAATACATGCCACGAAAGTTAAGACCATCGATAATTTGTTTTAAAGAACTTAAGATATTTCAAGGTCAATTTTCTTTAGATACATAAAATTAAGACTTTTTATGGATGCGCGGACGCCCTTTTTAGGGTCGTTGTCGTTTAGTCTGGTTTTAATTTCGGTCTCGTCCGACTAGGGCGCCTTCTTCCACACTTTAACTTTACAGAACAGCTATGTTTATATGTTGAGAACACAGTTTAACACTAAAGTCACTTCTCAAGGAAACTGATTTCCTGGATTTTATTCAGGGGCACCAGAATAAAGGAGGCTAAATACAAATGTCTGGCACACTTTTTAGATTTTTTTGTGTTAGAAAAAAAACAAACTGAAGCACATATTTTTCTGCATTCTGCTTCTCTGTTCTTGTTTCTTGCAGCAGGAGCATAACAAAATGTCTGTATGTGTCATGAAGTTAACCACCTAAAAGGTCACGACCCCTTGACATAAACTGTGAAAGAAGAGCTCAACATAAACATTGTCGTTTGTTACAAAAAGATTTACAGATAATTGGGAAATCAAGCTCCAACTTAACACCTATTTGTGTCATTTAAACAGTTTTTTAAAATCCTTAGAAGTAAAATTCAAAGTCAGAACACAACTTCCTCTCAGAGCTTTTTTCTTTTCTTTTTTTTTTGCGCCCATGGTTTCCTTGTTAATCCCGCTGGACCATGAAATAGAAACAGATTCAACCTGTCAGGTGTGAATGCTAATGAAAAGATTAAAACATTACACAGCTCTTTTTTAATGGAAGAGGAATAAATAAATAAATAAAGAAAGAAAGCAGAAAAAGGGAAGTGAGAGAGCCTGAATCAGGAGAAATCTGTGCAGGCTGACAGAACACCCCGGAGCGAAGCTTTTCCTTCCTGCAAATACTTGTTGGACAAGCTTCATGGTCAATTAGGCTGGAAGAGTTTGAAACTCAGGTGCTTATTTTAAATAAGTTCTGATTCTAGTTCAGACAAGAGGACGGGTGTGTGGAAGGGGGAAGGAAGGGGTCTGGGTATGAGGAGAGAAGGGGAAAAAACGAAGGGGGGATGAGGGGATGATCTTCTGTGACTGAATGGAACTTTTCACGGGCACGTCTCTGCAGGCGGAGGCCGCCTCATGGTTCCCGTTCTCCGGGCAAACTGCTCCACGCCCAGCGGAGAGGAAAACTCCACTGAACGTATCAAATATAATCAATCATCATTTGATTTGTGCGAATAAAGTGCACGTGCTTTCTCCACAAGTAACCGACTGTCCTAACATTAAAGTTGTCAGCGTTCATTGACAGCGTCTCTCAGCTACTCCCCGTTACATAAATTAAACTAAAACATATATTAACGTTTAATTGCATCAGTGAAACTCACCACAGCGCTAAGCGGTCCTTCGGGTAGTTCAGCCGCTCGACGGCTCCGAGGAACAGCGGCAGAGAGTGGGCCGAGTTGCGGCAGACCAGCGCGATGACGACCCTGGGAGCCAGGAGCGGCGACTCGGGGCTCCAGCGCTCCTCCGGGAAATAACCCCAGCCCGAGCCCGGCAACAGAACGAACAGCAGGGCAAGCAGCAGCGAGGTAACCCGGAGCATGGCAGGGAGGGGAGAGAGGGAAAAAAGACGTAGCTGACGCGGCAGAAAGTGGTAGCCAGAGAGGGGGAGACAGGGGATGCAGAAGCAGAGGAAGCCGTTGTCTATGCCGACATGGCGGAGGGTCTGGATTTAAAGGGGAAGGACAGGGCCGCGTCAAGGAGAACTCACTGTCACTTTAATACCATTGTAATATATTATATAATCCACCGTGTTCACGGGTTATAGTGAAAAACATTAATGATAACATTCAAATTCAGAAACTCTTACGACGGAATACCCCCTACTTAAATAAATAACAACAAAATTAATTTATAATTTCCATCTCGAGCGCCTCAGTTCTTCTTTCCCTTTAAGAACAAACCCAGCACCAAAACTCAGGAAGCAGACGGATCTGAAAACCAGAATGTTCTGTTCTGGGGAACGCTTTGAAAAACCTTTGGGGGGAACGTTCTTTTTTCGCCCCATTTTACCCAAAAGTTTAACCTTTGAATAAATAAAAATGCTGCCAATGCCAATTATAGCTTTAATAAGTTGCAAAAGGTTTGTTTTTAAAGGGGGGGGAGGGGTAGAGAGACATCTTTCAAAATATGATAAAACAAACATACTTCAAGTAAAGAATAATACTCTTTTTGTCTTTATCTATATTTCATTTTTAAAAAGATAAGTAATTTTCCTCCTCCCAATAATCTATGGGAAAATCTTAATTTGCATTACAGCAATAAAAAAAAACCCAACAGCATTATTTTGACATATGAGAGTTTAAGAGACCATGATGCTTGCAGCTGTGATTTGCATTGTGTTATATTTTTACTGCTTCCTGTTCTGCAGTTCCTCTCTGGCTCTGACCAACTCCGCTCCACGAAGCAGCACATGTTTCCCTGAGTTGTCCAATGTGTCCTCCCTGTCAGACAGAGAGCTGCAGAGTCTGACGAGGAGCCTTCACACTTGTAGCCTGGTGTGTGTTGGCACACTCTGTGGGGCAGCTCTTCATGGTACACCAGTTCAGAAATAAGATCAGAGCTGGAGCCGCTCGGCCAGTTGGTGCAGGCTGGAGAGGGATGAAGGTCTGTGGCAGGCAGTGTCTCGTCTCTGCAGCACAAAATAAAACAAACAAACAAAAAAAAAAAACACAGTGTGGAAGCCAAAAAGACCGGATAATTACCAAATCATGTTTGTTCATCTTTTCGCAAACTTTACCAGCACAGGTTTTTTCTCAGGACGGAGTTAAACGGGAAGGCAAGATTTGACAAGTTGAATTCAATAAAAAAATCACACACAGACAGAAAGCTCAAGAGCCAACTGGCTTAAAATGGAGCATACATTTCAAAAACACAAATCTTACCAAGTATATTTGTCTCCGTTTCTATTGCCATTATCTTAAGACATTTGAAATAACACAAAAATAACTGACAAGTAATATTTCAGTGTAGGAGCTTGTTTCAAGTCAATAATTATTGAATATTGATATAAAGTACTCGTTCCACTGGCAGATTTCTTCAATCCTATTTTTCCCATTTTAAAAATAAAAAGACATCTGTCAGTGGAACTAGTACTTTTTCACCAATATTGAGGAATTATTTTAAAACAAGTTCCTACATCTTGTTGAAAATGTATCTGTCAGTTAGTTTTGTCTTATTTCAAGAGTACTAAGACATTTCCACTAAAAATAAGGCAAAAACACTTGGTAAGATCTTCTATTTTTTATAAAAACAGAAAACAGAAATGTTTTTTAACATTTAGATTTAACAAATAATTTCCAAAAAAAGTGAGAATACTTTAAATCTACTGTAAATTTGTAATTTCCTTTACACTAATCAGGTTAAAGACCATAAATACAAGCACAAATATCTCCAACCGGACACCCTTTAGGGACTTGTACCTCCATCATAATCTTTACAGATTAGGATGTAATCTGTAGAGATTATCAATGAGCTTTTGGTATAATTGTAGATGGATACCGGACCTGTCTACAGGCAGATTTGGTGAACTTCGACTTGGTTTCCTCCAGATCTTTTGCACACAGTTTACAAACTTCAGTAGGCTTGATGTCGGAAGCCATTCCTGCAGATTAATGCTAAACCTGACTTCAAAGTCTGTTCTTAATAATGGTTTCCATCTTTCTCCGGCTGGAAAGCCAGGCGTTTCATCCGTCTGACTCAGACTATGTTCCTTTGGATGAAAGAATGTTGGATTGAAAGGTCACCATGCAGCTTTCTTCCTGTGTTTAACCAGATCCAGGACTAGAGCCAGCAGGTAGCTGGTTCTGTCTAAAGACCCAATTTGGTAGAAAGGGGGAGGGAAAAAAAAAAAAAAAAACGTCCACTCAAGCACGACATGACCTGGAGGACGCTGAAACACCAGCGTCAGTTTCCAGAGTAAGGTGAGACGAAGAACGAAGTCTCTTCTTCAAACTGTAAACTTTCAAGCTTTGCTGAAATGTCTTATGATCAGACAAGGCAAAAATTGAAAAACGTTTTGAAGAGTCAAAGTAAGATGTTCAATCAAAAAAAGTTGCATGACAATTGACAAATGAGATGAATATAAAATGTTTGGGAGCAGGGATGAGGGAACCGCCGCAGACCGGAGCTTTGATGTCGTGTTGGTAGTATGTTTGCCCAGCAGGTCTGTTCTTCACAAGAGCCGGTAGCCAGTCAGACACTCTGGGTTACTGTAAGGATGCTGTATGAAGACAGGAAACTCTGCAGGTAGGACAGTCCCAACAAGCCAGTCTGTCCTCTGGCTTACCTGAAACACACACATACAAAATCACCCCATGCGGTTAAAATAATAAATCTGTGCACATTTATCTGTCTTGAAGGCGCTCACCTGTAATGTGCTGACACATGTCACACACTAACGCACAATGCTCAGGTACGGAGGAGCAGACGTGGCAGCCAGGAAGGACGAACTCCGTCTTGCAGCTCCATCCACCTTTAAACAACCTGGTGTGCTCAAAGATGAAACGTTGAAGACACCGCATGAAGCTTCAGTGGAAGACCCAAATGCAGATCCAGTCTTTACCTCTCTGGCGTTACGGCTTCCCCACTGCAAAACCGCTGCAGACCTGCAGGTGGCAATATGACCAGATCCCATCCATCCATCGGGCTTCCTGAACCAGTGCCGTGGTTGAGTTTTATGTGCCGTAGGGATACGTTTCTGATTTGAGATACTCGGGAAGGACGTGACTCACGGCTTGCTGAGTGAGAGGGCGGGGCTCAGAGGACTCTGTGTGTTTCCTCCTCAAATGTTTCAGCAGATGAGAGCAGTAACGATGCTTACAGAGAGGAGTCAGATTACCCAGGATGTCTGTAACACGCTCTGTTGAAAACCAGTGGGGGCAAAAATTCAGAACACAAAGAATCCGATTTGTTCAATTGGGTAGCGTGAAGTCAACGGAGACGAAAGTTGAAGTTTCCGAGATGAAAGTTTAGAACTTCTCTAAATCATCTGCTTTGGTTTTGAGTCCGTTACCGCATAGTTTTCCTTCCCTCATTGACAAGTGGACAGTGAATAGCAGACTAATGAAGCATGGATTTTTCCTGCACGATTTTACAAAATACTAAACCTCTTGGAAAGCAAACTGAAGACAGACCAGCTTATTCCGCTTTATTTCAGTTTGAGTCGATGGGATGAAATGTGCTCAAAAAGTAAATTTAAAATAACTAGTTGACTTCAAAGGCATGACAGGACTCAGTGTTCCCCCACACGGCCTGAGGTTTCACACATTTTACAAGAAATATCTTCAAAATCAAATCAAAAAACGTATCCATTTCATCTACTCGCCATTTACTAAGTCAGATAGCGTATTATTATTATGATACATTTTCAAGGGTGGCTTTGTGGTCACTCACGTTAATTGAAATGTGTCTTTAAATATGCTTCGCATCTAAATAAAATCTGTTCTGATAAAAAAAAAAAATTGTAGAAAATAAAAAGATGAAAGACGCCATTTTTGCCCCCAATCATTTACTGCATTTCACCTTAAACTGGTCAACGGTTGATGCATCCGAGCAAAGAAATATGAGCCACACGAAACTGATCTGCCTCATGAGTTCAGGATCTGAGCAGCTCAGAGTGTTAAAGGCCAACGAAACTGGATCCATACAGAGGAGCTACATGTCAAACAGCAGAACTTTACGACCAGCCGACCTCCGTGAAAAGTCATGGAAGAGGAGGACGCACTCTGAATCACAACAGCGAGAATTACAAGCAAACTTTTTCCATTTTCTCTTTGCTTAGTGAATAATTACACATTGAAATCTGTAGTGTGTGGTTTGTACAGTTAAAGTAACTTTACAACCTGGTGGAAAATAGATAACTCATATTCAGACCTGTTTATTTTTCTTTTACTATGACACAGACGCAGTTGGCGGGAAAAGGGACGAGCTAAGTCCTAATTAGGAATATGAACACCTGTGAATCACAGCGTTAAAGAAGACAGATCTTCGCTGCTGGGCGATGCACGGCTTCATCTGGTCAGATGAGAAGACTGAAAGCAGATATTCTGTTATTCAGCCTCACTTCTGAACAGATGCATGCCAGCCGACCACCGTGCAATCCCGACACCAGGACGCTTGAGTGCGCCTCCCATTTGCCATTCTCCAGTTCCCAGCTTCCCCCTCGCCGCTTCATTCTGACAAACTAAACTGTCTTCATATCTGTCAGAACTGCCATGAGTGACCAGGCTGCTTCTTTTTCTTCTTCTTCTTCTTCTCTGCCCTTGCCCGGATCGGAGGCTGTTTTTCCCTCACCGCTTGCGTCTGCGGAATGTTGCGAGGAACACGAGGAGTACCTGTCCTTGTTCTGTCTGGATGACTTGGAGCCCTTGTGTAAACACTGTGCAGCTGACAGCCACGCACGCCACAGGGTTTACCTTTCAGCGGAGGCCGTGACCGACTGCAAGGTAGGAATCTGGAATTTGGTGCCGCTTGTACATTTAACCTCGACCTTTGACACTTTAAGCTGCATGCTTACGAGAAAGCATTGTAAGTAAATCTTTTAGGAATAGAAACAAGGTGTTGACATGGAGTTGGAGGTTTAAATAGGAAGAAACATTTAAACATTCAGGCTTTACACCCTAATCAGGATGATACTAGCCTGGTAAAATCCAGATCCTTGTTCTAGGCTTTGCTTCGTACAGCTGGTCTGTTGAGAAATTATTTCTTTCTGGAGGTGTGGACTGGGTTGAGGTGTTAAATTTTACCCAGTCTCTAACCTCTGTCCATGTGGTATGATGCTATGAAGCTTACCGGACCTTGCCTGTGCTGTAAACAGCCATCCTCCAATGCGAAGAGAGAAGTGCCGAGCCGAACGGAGACGGCTGCTAATGCTAACTAAATGTTTGAAAGTGTGGCCAAAACGGTCTGAGAAGCTTTGTTCACTTCCTCTGCTGTCATTGCTAAAACTACAGGCAAGCTACAATTGTAAAACAGTGTTGAAAATTGACATCATCGTTCATGACTTCTCCTTCTGTTCGCTAGAGAAATCCACTTCAATTGGAGAAAGCCCAGACAGAGCAGTGAAGTGAAATTAGAATCGATAATATGATACAGTTGCTTAGTTAACATGCAAATCAGAAAAATCAAAAACAGCAAAAAGAATGTTTTTGCAAAAAGAATATATATATATATATATATATATATATATATATATATATATAAACAACAGTAAACAAACGGATGCACACACCTGAATCAGTAAATGGCGTTAAAGTGGTCCGTGGTCCGTTTGTTGTGGTCTAAGGACGGAGTCATATCGTTTCTATCGCAACACGTGGGAATGATTTCCTGTGGCGTTCAGTTCTTCACTGAATGAGCTCATGTGATTGGCCAGCACAGTTACAGAATGTTTAAAACAGTGGCGGTTCTCACTTGACTCAGGCCCTGGGCGAGTCCGTCCCTCTGCTCCCCCCCTCCAATTTATAACATTAAAAAAAGAAAACATGACACAGCAATTTGCTCTAATTGTGAACATGAGGAAGTTTAGATGACAAGTTATTTCCATGCTGATTCATTGCATGTTCTTGTGTCCTTGTTGACGCCTAACTTTACTGTTAATTGACACTTATACCCCAGGAAAACAAAAAGTAAATTGTTATTAATGAAAGTTTACTAGAAAATGTTTGTTTTTGTTTTTTGTTTTTTTTCTTGGCTGCTGAAATAAAAGACGAGTTCATTTTATGTGCTTTTCTTCCCTCGACATGACTGGCACTGTATTTATTCTAGACTATGTTTTCAATGTCAATCTTTATCTTACACCTTTACTTCGACAATATCCCAAATGATAAAATAAAAAAAATTGTTAAATTAAAATGGAAACAGACCTTACCCCAGAAAGCAATAAAACAGATTACGAAGTGCTGAGAAACAGAGCAGCTGGCATGAATTGACTTTTCCCCTCATGGACACCAGCTCATCAGACGACTGCCAACCAGAATGTCTGAGCCCTGGTATCTCAAGTCACAGCAGCCATGATGCCAGAAAGCCAAACCAAACATTTGCAAAAGTCATCAAAGTGACAGAAGAATTGCCAGAAGCGCCGAGTCTTACATGATCTGTCTGCCCCCCCCGTCTTGAGGCCCTCTCTGAGTGTTGTGTACTTTTTCCTCCGCCTGCTTCCTGAAGCCACATCCGGCAGATGTGTAAACAAGGAGGATTCTTTACAGGCCTCCATAAAATTTCTGGTAAATATGCATTTTCTCCTCCAAACAGATGCTGCCTTGTTTAAATTTAATGTGGCCCTGATTTACTAAGAGAGAATGTTCACAAATTATACTTGGCCGGTAATCTAAGTGGTCGTCTTTGCTAAAAATTTGGCTCCACAAGGATTTCATCACCAATTCATCACCATTTAATCTTTGAGCGTATCTCTGGGATCCACTATAAATAATCAGAATTGTTATTTTTAGATAATTTAGTGCTTAGATCAGTACCGAGACACAACCAACAGCCGTGTAGGTTAACTCTGATCTTATAACACTAATGAGTCATAAAATGATGAGTTTATGAAGCACAACAGCTAATCTTTCTGTACGATTTGTCCACATTTGCTTGTCTGGAAAATGTTACGACCCTAAATTATCAATGAGTCCTATTAAAACCGAAAGGAGCTAATGCTAGCTTAGCATAGTGCAGTGTTTCTCAACCCTGGTTCTCACCGCCCCCCTGTCCTGCATGTTTTAGGTATTTCCCTTCTGCCACACACCTGAATTGTATCTCTCGGTGATTAACAGGCTTCTGCAGTATTTCATGGTCATGCAATCATTTGAATCAGCTGTTCTGGAATAGAGGCACATCAAAAACATGCAGAGCAGGGGGCTGTGAGGAGCAGGATTGAGAAACACTGGGTTAGTGTATTGTTGCTGTATGTGGTGAGCCAGGCAGTTCATTTCATGATCCAGCTAACTGTTGTCCAGGAAAATTATAATTCATTTCATAAGTCATACTTTATATGTGTAGCCTGGGAACACAGATATATGACTACATCTTTGGGATTTAAACTTCAGATATTAAGATGTTCACATATAAAGTTTAAAAATATTTCAGATTTCAAATTTTAAGGGTCATAGTGTGACCCTTTAGGGTCATGTTTTGCTGTGATCTTCTGGTTTTGGCTGTGTGTGTGTGTGTGTGTGTGTGTGTATGTCAATCTTGAGGATAAAAACATAAAAGGCCTTTTGAGAAAAAAAAAGGAATATTCAAAACCAATTTTGAAGCAGCTCAGTAAAGTCAATCAAATTTTCATATTAGGTGGCTAGAATGTATTTTAACTTTAGATATCTGTATTTTTTTTGTCTCAGTTGCACTTGAAGTTCAGTATATGACCTCTTTTTGCTTTGTGTATGGAAAAAGAGTTTTTCTTTTGTCAACAAAGCTGATCAAGTTTTAGTTAGGTATTGTACATAATCTTTTCTAGAAATCAAATCTGCTTCATTGACCATGAAGCAGATTTGATTTAATTTGGTGGGAAATGTCTTATTTGTATAAAATTTATAATTTTTTGCTCTAAAATGTTGGATTTCTTTATAAAGTAATCAAATGCAAAGTCAGAAACTGCATTTTAATTATTTCCAAAACAAGTTAATCGTATGTATTCTATCCATAAAGCCTGGTTTTAAAGTTATTCTCCCTTCCAACACTAGGAGGAGCTTAAAACATCACTAACCGGATTAGACGTGAAGATTAAAAACTTCAAAGACGTAATGCAGGCCTGCAGAGCGGCATCCAAGTGCAACCAGGTGCATCTAACAGTAAAACAACAACAACAACAACACATTTCTTCACCTGTCTGCGTGTGTAAATAAGCTTTACTTTTAAAATCTTTTTAAAGACTGATTCCCACCTCACAGAGGAGATCATGAAGGAAGAATTTGAGAAACTTCATCAGTTCTTGAGAGAGGAGGAAGCAGCCAGACTTCATGCGCTGATGGAGGAGAAGGAGGAGAAGAGCAGGAAGGCTGCAGAGAGGATAAACCGACTAAACGAGGTGATGACATGTCTGGAGGACAAGATCCGGCTCACTGAACGGGAGCTGCGTGCCGGGGGAGAAGGAACTGAATACTTACAGGTTACGTAATCAAATTGTGGTTTTGTTTTTTTTGGCGGTTAAAAAATTAACAAAAAAATAAATAGAAATAAATTTATCTCAAATCAATTATTTTTCACAGGAATACCAAGATACATTGAGTAGGTATGAGGATTTATCATATCCATATAAGCAGCAGCAAAAAAAATCACCACCATCTGATTTTCCGTCCATGTTTACTCACTGCAGCACATGGTGCGGTAACGCCAAGCCGGAGAGGATTCACAGGCCTTTAATCAACGTGGCAAAACACTTAGGCAACCTCCGACACGCCGTTTGGGAGAAGATGAAACAAATCGCCCCCTATAGTTAGTGACCTCCCACGCATGCGCGTTCGTTCTCTCTACGGTCTGCTCCGCTTCCCCGCTTTTGATGTCAAATACCCGACGTCTTCCAGCTCCGGTGACCCTGGATCCCGGAGCAGCAGGCCGGGCTGCGGGGGCGTCGTCTTCAGAGCTGAGCCGGTTCCATGTCACCGCTGGACCCCGGCAGAGCGCAGAGCAGCTCATAAACGAGCCCGAACACCTCCACCCGCATCCCCGCATCCTGGCAAGAGAGGGCTTTGACACCGGGGTGCACTGCTGGGACGTGGAGGTATCTACATGCTGCAACCTAACCCGAGTGAAGCTGAGTGATTCTTCAGTTCAGACAAACCTGGTGCTAAACGTTTGCGCAGCAAAAATGTTCGTTTGTGCAGCTGTCATTTTAAAGATGTTAAGAAATGTTACCCAGAGGTCATGAAAGGTCAACCAGCCCCTCCCCCCTCTTCCTTCTTCCAATCAGATAAATCTGGTGTCAATCGACTCGCCTGCGTTTGTGCTGCTTTGGCTTTGAAGATATGAATGAAATTTTACAGGTCACTTTGGCTGGTTGACCTCTTAACCTTTCAACTTTCACTAATGTCTTCAAAGCCAAAGCAGCACAAACGCAGTCGAGGCAATTGACACCAAATTTGGCTGGTTTGAGGAAAGTGGGTGGGGCTGGTTGACCTCTCACGACCTCTGGAAACTTTTCTTAATATCTTTAAAATTACAGCGGCACAAACGTTTGACACAAGTTTTGTCTGATTTGAAGAAAGTTGGGGGGAGGCCAGCTTCACTCAGGTATGTATAAGCTCACATTTCCACTGCGAGGCATGTGGTCACCTTCCTAAAATAATGCCGTAAAAGCATTTGCTAAAAAGTAAAAAAAAAAAAAACACTTTTGGCAAAAAATGACTTGGGCGATAAGGTTATGAAGGTGACAATGTGTGTTTTTGTACAGTTGTGTTGTATGTTTACATTTTTAAACAGCTTCTAATTGATCAGTAGCTTTTAAAAGCTTTCCTTTTGACATTGGATGATGTTTCACTCTTTATCTGTTCACTTCTTCCACCAAAACCAAATATTGTGCAGCATGCTTAAAGACAGAAAATGCAAACCCTGAGAAGGTATCCGCAGCAAATTAACAGCATTTAAATATCATGTCTTTGAAAAATCACACAGATATCCAGCAAAGACCCGACATGAGAGGTGCATCATCATCTTTTTTTTTTTTTCCCAAGAGAATCTCTCTTAATGATGAGATTGTTTCTCTGATTGCCCCAAGGTCCAGGGGAATAAAATGAATGGACATAAAAGCTACATCAGAAAATGAAGAGATTAAACAAAAAAGCATAGATAATACAATATGAAACCAGGAAAGAGGAGAACATTAAAACACGAGTAACGAAATGTCAAAAACGTTGGTAAAAATTAAAATCTGTCAGAATTAGACAGATTGAGCTGGCTTTGTGAGCTTTAAAGTTTTGACTAAACATGCGGTGTTTTTACACGCACCGTTCAGCAGAAAGGAGAGTCGGTGCTGAATAGATTCGTGGGAGTTCTGGAAAAGTTGTTTTTGTAGGAACATAATTGATCTGTAACATCTGCCCTGATGGGAGGAGCTGGGACAGGTTTTATCTTGTTTTAGAAAAACCCCTTTGATAATATTTTCCCCCGCACATCCTGTGTCGCTGGTCACCTCGTGGTAACTCCATTCTGATCATTTCCTTTTCCTGATTTTCATCACAGGCTGGAGAAGCTTTGGAAACTTTGGTTCAGCTGGAATATGAAGCCACCAGGCTGTTTGTCAGGAGGACATCTATAGAAACAGATTCTGAGGGAGGTTAGCTAGTTTAAAAACTTAAACTATGTGTTTTGTAGACATAAATATAATTTGCCAGCACGGAAGAGGCGGATACGCAACTGTGACTCTCAAAATACAACACTCCACTGCTCCTGTTTTGACATATGCTGAAGTGAGATAGGACTTCCTTGCGGTCCTAAGATCTCCATTTGGTGTTCAAAAGCAGGATAAACATTTCACTGCCAGGTTCTGAATCAAACTGTTACGTGAAATTTTGCAAACAAGGCTTTATTTGAGGGTTTTGATGGGAAAACAGCCATGGTTGCAAAGTGCAAAGAGCAGGCGGGTCAGCACACGACCCTGCGGCACTCCTGGCACATTTTACCAACAGAGAAAGTCCAGAAAATAGACTTGGTACCAATAAGTGACGTGTTAACCAGGAGGACATTTAGACAATCTCACGTGCAGCAAGAAATAACGATTCTTTCTGAACTTTTAGGCTAAAGGTTCATCTTTCGTCTCTCAGGTTGGGGAGACCAACAGATGGACAGTGGGTGTAGCCGCTCCGTCAGCGCTGAAAACCGCCACATGTGAAGCATCTCCAGAAGCCGGACTCTGGTGCATCGGGCTCAAGGACGGAGAGTACCAAGCTCTCACGACTCCCACTCAAACCCTCGACGTCGGCACCTCACGCCGCCTCAACAGAGTCCGAGTAAAGTTGGACCTCGAAGGAGGGGCGGTGACGTTCGTAGATGCTGACACGGACGCGCCTCTTTTTACCTTCACGCATTGTTTCGCAGAAGCAGTCTATCCTTACTTTGAGGCGTCGTCTGCAGGTGGAGGCGTTGCAGTGCGGGAGCAGAGAGTGAAGATCAGCTTGGAGTCGGAGGATCGGCCCGCAAAGGGCAACTCTCCCACAGAGAACGGTACTACAGCAGAGATAGCGAGAGAAACGGACGCCGAGAAGAAGTCGGCCGAATTATGTTGTGAGAAAAAGGAGGAATCAGGAAAACCTGAAGGAAAGGAGAAGACGCCAAACGCCAGACATGTTAAGAAGCAGAGCAGAAAGAGCAGGTTTAACGTGAGCTACCATGTTTCACTGAACAAAGCCCTGAGTGATGCCAACTAGTTTAACAATAACTTATTCTTATTAATAATGGAGAACCAACACGCACTTTTATACCCTTAGATCTAGTTTTATCAGAACAAGAATCCAGAGAAACCCCTACTAGTTTATAAATGTGGAGTACTTTGTTTTTATTTTATTTTGTTTGTATTTCCTCTAATTCATGTGAAGCACTTTGAATTGCCTTGCTGCTGAAAATGTGCTGTAGAAATAAAAATCACCTTACCATCACTCACCGTGGAAACCTCAAATAAATCTAAGTGCAAACTGTGATAAAAGAAGAGAGACAAATGTGATAAAAAATAAGATCAGGTGCAATATTTTACATTGTGCAAATATAATTAGTTTCTTTGTTCTGGAGTAAAACTACCAAATGAAATGTAGGTTGATCTAGAGATCTTTAGTTGATGCATTTTAAGATCGGTGTGTAAGAAGTTTCTCAAACATTTTACATACAACATTTATTTGAAAAATCAACAAGGTTTCCATCGCACAATGGAGTTTTCTTAAAATAGTAATAAAATATACAGCCGACTCTATGGGTGTCCTCTTGTCTCAGAGAGAAACTTTGCCCTCAACGATCGCTTTACACAATTCATCATCAACGGCCTCGTAGCGTCCGGCCCGGCTGTTCAGAAAATAGATCTCCTCCCCCGTGTGTTGTGGCTTAAAGCTTTCCTTCTGCAGGCGTGTTTTTTGAATTTTAAATGTACCTGAGAGGGAAAAATAGAGGAAAGAGTTTGTATTTCAGCTCTTTTCGAAACATGTTTGAGTCCTTGAATTGCCGCCTCACCTGTAGTGTCCACAGATGGCATGAATCGCAGGAAGATGGGTCGCGCGTAGGAGGGAAGGTGTTTTTGTACGGCACTCAGAAACTCATCAAGGTCCAAATCGGCTCCCGTGTGAGCAATGGCCGCCATGCCGGCTTTGCCCTCCACGCCTGCACAAACGCAGGAGGCTCTTGAGTTTTCAGGTTTGGCTTCGTTTAGGTGTGTCGTGTGTGTGTGTGTGTGTGTGTGTGTGTGTGTGTGTTTTCCCCGTCTCATCGGTACCTGGAACAGACACTCCGTAGACGGCTACGTCGGTGTGTCCCAGCAGCCCGCTGAGGACCCCCTCCACCTCTGTGGTGGAAACGTTCTCCCCCTTCCAGCGGAACGTGTCCCCGCTGCGGTCCCTGAAGTACATGTAGCCGTATTCATCCATCACCAGCACGTCGCCTGGTGGACACAAAACGCAAAGATGGAAAAGAAGGAATCAGGAATTTCATCCGTGAAGTAGAAATCGAAGATGATTATCCTTCTGAAATAACAGAGTAAAAGTGGCTGGATCGATCCAAAAATACCGATAATATCGATACCAAGTTGGTATCGGTATCGGATCGATACTTTAGATTTGGATTCTATCTTTTTATTTTATTTTTGTATCAGTGTCTCAGCTCTTCCTCAAAAAAGATTTTGTTTTGCTTTGCTCTCAAATGTTTTTTCCCCCACTTTATTTAGGAAAAATGTACAAAAATCATGTTATTAAAGTATTTTTTAGATATCTATAAACTTTGTCCAGATTCTGTCCAAGGTTTGAACAAAAATAATTCAAAGGTTGAATAAAAAGCATCATTGTCAGTATTGGTATCATGCATTCGGACCCTGTATTTGGTTGGCATTGGATCGATGCTAAAGTACCTCTGTTACGGAGACTTCCACGTCCTGTTCGTGCCTCTAGTGTCAGAATTCATATTTTATTGTCAGACGCAACGATTTAGAAAACCCCAACGTTTGATTGTAGTACATTCAGTCTGATATAATGATAGCAGGGGATGTTGGCATTTGTTCAGCTTTGCTGCAGACTCCAGCTGGAACCCTGTGTTTTGTTTTGGTTAGCCGAGTCTAAAAATAGGCTTTTTCAGCTACAAACACCACAGGTGGGTTTGGACGTGGACCAATGGATGAGATTTGGAAAAGCACATCATGTCCATGAGTAAGTACAGGGAAGGTTTTGTGATGCTGGTTTTATTTTTTTTTTTTTTTATTTATTCCAAAAGCCTGGGGAACCTTACTGGAGGTGAATGGTTCATGATTGGATCGTTCACTACAATAATAAGCCAATCAGAAAACTGTGACAAGACGGTGCCAAGAAGTAGAATTAAACACCTAGATATTTCTAAATTGTTCAGTGCCAGATTATGTTTCTGTTGTATTTTTTTTCTCTTTTCAAGCTGGCACTGCAGAGCCACTTGCAACAAACTATAAGCTTTCATTTTTTTGTTAGAAGGTTATCCAAGTCTTAGGAGGGGAAAAAAAACACCATTAGAGAATCTATTATTAAACATGTCCCGTTCTTCCAGTCACAGGGAGCTGAAGCCCGCCTTATCTTGAGCTGACCAGCAATCGGAGAACACAGACGAATTGTCCTTGTGTCATTTTTACACCTCTGCGCGTGTCGCTGCAACGTCTCCTCCAGCTTCCTTACACTGAGAGCCTTTGTTTGGAG
The DNA here is from genome assembly GCF_000485575.1 of Poecilia formosa. NCBI lineage: Eukaryota > Metazoa > Chordata > Actinopteri > Cyprinodontiformes > Poeciliidae > Poecilia > Poecilia formosa. Next base: position 142,379 of record NW_006800314.1, on the reverse strand, counting down.
ACGGCAAGGCTGGAAACCAGAGCCCAGACGTGACATCATTATTATTCAGAGACCGACACGCGGACCGCGTGCAACATGCCTGAGACGTAAGCGGAGTCTCCCATCTGGAACACATGGTGAGCTATTTTCTGACTGGTCGAGTCCCGATCAGCGTAGCCGTCGAACCGCCTGAGCGGATCCTTGTCGCTGATGCGGCCCACTAGCATACCCGGCTCCCCTGCAGAGGCAAAGGCAGATGTGAGGTTTGGGAACCTGTTTGATACCTTTTTCTTTTCTTTTTTTTTAGTTTAAGTGTGTGTGTTGTGTTACCAGGCAGACAAGGTATGCAGAGTCCCTGCGAATCCCTGAGCAGCTCCTTCTCGCCCTCTTTCACCTTGACCAGGCGGATGGGGTAAAGGTTGGGCAGGATCCGGCTACTGAAACCACAAGCTCCCACCTGGATGGGTGAGACAGGACGCGTCTGAAATCCTTGAGCTCAGCAAGTGTTGGGTTAATCTTCTTATTATAGTCTAAACAGAAGAGTAGATAGTTTAACTTGTTGGGGAAATAAAGGCAGTAAGTAGGACGCAGACGTTATTCGGACTGTAACGCGATTCTTTCGACAGCCGTGTCTCCACCGCAAACGTAAACAATAAAGGCTGATTCTGATTCAAGAAGTGACAAGGTGGACGTTAAACAAAACTAACTTACTTAAATGAGGGTCTAAAAACTAAAGTTGGGTTTGGGCCTTTAGTTAAAGTTAATAGTCTGGTTGGACTGGGCCAGGTTGGTTCTAAAGTCTCAGCACACCTTTCCATCTATGTTGATCAGGCTGCAGTTGCACTCTGTCGCGCCGTAGAACTCGCCCACTCTTTGGATCCTGAACCTCCGGACGAACTCCTCCCACACAAAGGGACGAAGGCCGTTGCCGATGGCAACTCTGACCCGGTGATGAGCTTCGGACGGGCGGACAGGCTGAGCCAACAGGTAGCGACAGATCTCGCCGATGTACTGGATTACCTGGGTTTTTGACGCACAACCAGGGACAAGTCACATGGCAGATTTGGCCGAGTCGTTTACAGACGCGCCTGAAGGAAATCGATCGTCCGGCTTGCGGCGGCGGCGTGAACTCACGGTGCAGTTGTGTTTAACGCAGTCGTCCCAGAAGCGACTGGCTGAGAACTTCCTCCGGATTACGACTGTCAAGCCAAAGAGCAAACATTGTCCCACGCCCATGATGGTCCCTGTGCAAACAAACAACACATACAGCAAAAACAACCGAAGAGCCAAACCCAAGAGATTCTTTTCAGATACTTTAGAAACAGATGAAAGCAGCTTTTTTTTTTTTTTTCTTTCTCACACTTAAATGTTTCAGATCATCAAAAACATGTAATACTTGTCACAAACCACAGATGTTGTTAGAAAGATGTTGAAAAACTGCTTTATTCCTTTGCGTGCATTTTGTGATTTTAATATATTCCTCTGGAGGAACAAAGGTGAAAAGATCAAAATTGAGATGTTCAGCTTGTTGTGAAAAAGTGGGATATGGGTAAAAATAAAAAAAAAAATCTGATTTGTGTAGCATACGCCTGCTGTGTGCACTTAGCGTTAGTTTTGCTCCCTGAGTGTTAATTAGCTTCTCTCCCTCCGTTTCCCTGTTTTCCCTCTTGCTGCAGCTGCTCCCCATCTTCTCTGATTAGTTCATCTGGTCTTGAATTTCTGCCTCAGCAGTTAAGCTCCTGGTTTTTCACTGTTTCCTTGCTGGATTCCTACATTTCACTGCCTGCATTCCCCCTGTAATGTCACCGTTTTCCTTATTGTCACAGGACTTCATTTAACAACAGCTTAGCTCTACACTCGAGTCCTTTCGAACCTCAAAAAAATGACATTATCCATAAATGGAGAAAACGGTGAACCTTTCCAGCAGTGAAGTGAGTTCATCAACTCATCCAAAAGGTCATGAAACGGCCAAGGAAAACATCTGAAGCGCTGCACGTCTCAGTTTCCTCAGTTAATGTCAGTGTTCAAGATTTAGCAAACATAAACAGAACTGGGCAAAAATGCCAGCCGAGACCAAAAGGAACACAAAGTGTCGTCTCACGCTTGCCAAACATCATCTTCGTCATCCTCAAGACTTTTTTGAAAAATATTTTATAGACCGAGACAAAAGCTGCCTTGGGGAGGAATATATTTTACACAACAGGCTGAGGTCCAGACAGATTTTTGTTCCTCTAATTAGTAAATGAAATAAGAAAGCTGTAATCAGGAAGATAATTTGAGTAACAAAAGGAGCGAAAGCCTGGACAGAATAAAACAGATATATGGCAGATTTTTTTTTTTTTTTAAAAAGGGTGTGATAATTACAAAGATGCATTGTTCAGTAAAAACGGGGCCTACCTGCAGAGTGATATAGAGGAAGGCAGTTGTAGACGACGTCATCGGGACGCAAGCCAAACGAATGAAAACCGAAGGCAGCGATGCGGAAATAGCTGCCAAGCCAAGTGGAAGAAGAGACAATCAGCATTTGTCAAGGTACGATGGCACACCGCAGAGGGTTTGATCGGATCTCAGTCAGAAAGCGTTCCCTCAGCATGACGGCGCCACTCCCTTGTTTCAACATGGGGATGGTGTTTTCAGGGTGATGCGTCGTGTTAGTTTTTCTCCTATTATGTTTTATTTTACATCTTGGCTTAAAAAAAAAAATAATAATTTGGTTTCATCTGAGCAGAAAACGTCTTCACGTGTTCGGTTCAGCTCCTAAAAGGCGCGTTGCAAATTGGAAATAGAAAATCTCATGGCTTCTGCCACACAGCTTCGTAGAAAATCTTCCACCTGAGCCGTGCAACTCTGCAGCTCCCTCAGAGTTACCACTGGTGAACTATTTGCTAACAGGAAACTGGTTTCCTTGTGTCATGCAGTCTTTTCATGAAAGACCTTCTGTGTGTTACGCAATCTGATGTGGGTCGAAGGTCACCTGTACATTAACATTTTTGTCTGACTTAGTCATATCAGCCATTTCTAAATACAAGACAAACATGAAGGCGACTGCTGTTCATGCTGGTTCATGCTGATTCATTTCCAGCAGAGCTTTGGTAAAATGTTATTGTTAAATATGAAGGCTTTTATTTTGTAGAGCATCTATAGGACTTATTTTGAAATGTCATCACTGCGCTCAGTTGAGGCTGGTTTAGTTGGGCAGGTTTCTACAATGGCTCTTAAAAATAATAAAGGTCCAACTAATGTTTTAAATATAGAAATAATAACAAATGCAGGTTTTTTAGTGTTAATTCCTCTTTTCTCGTTGAATAATGGCACTGAATTCCACAACAGAAGATGATATTTAGATATGTATATGTACATACTTTTTTTCTGTAGGTTAAGATGGAAAGTAGGATAGATTTTTTTATTTTTTTACTTTTATGTTGTTGTTTTTTACTTACTACTTAAAAAAACAATAATTAAAAATTCCTACAGTAGATATTTACCTTTTTAATTATCTGCTCATGTAACACTTGTTACATGAAAATGATGAAAATGTCTCCCCGTACTGTAAAGGTTGCAGACTATTAGTCATATAGAACCTATTCATTATCCTAATCTATTGTCTTTTGTTGGTCATAAAAGAAAGGCTTTTGTTTTGAAAAGCTCAACGTGACCCCATCTGGTTGCATGGCAGTAGTAGAGCTAAGCCCAAATGCTTTCGAGTTGAAAAGCAGCAGAGAACTCAAACGGTATAAAACAAACAAACATGCATTTAGGAGTTAAACATCTTTGGCTGTTTTTGAGCAACACGTTGCCGTTCAACATTGTGCTAATTCATCAAACCGATCAAAATAAACTCACCGGCTGTGCACCACTACCGCTGCCTTTGGCATCCCGGTTGTTCCAGACGTGTAAATGTAGAAAAGTCTGTCTGCAAGCCAGAAGAAACCCAATGCGCAGAGACGTTAAAAAGCTTTCTAGTGATTTCGGTGTCTGTTGTCACGTTCAGCA
>NW_006800314.1:133886-138397 GCF_000485575.1 Poecilia formosa | reverse complement strand
CCCCCCCGCCCCTCCCTTTAGCCCCAAACATGTTCCTTTCTCCCCTGACAGACCGAGCAAGCAAAGACATGAAGAATAACTCAGGAATGCGATACTACAACCACAAGACAGAAACAGAACTGATTAGTTGGGATGCTGCCAGTCTAGAGTGATTATTTAAATATAACTTTTAATGACATTTAAAGAGTTACAACACCACGCAAGAGACCGACGGTGAGGTCTGCATGAGCGTTTTTGTGCTGTCTGCGTGTTAATACGGGTTGGATCGCAAGAGAAAGAGAGCGATCTGGCAGGCAAAGACCTGCTGAGAAAAATGTGGTGCAATCAAAGTATTTAAAAAAAAAAAACCCATGAAATATAACTGCAGCCACGCGCATGCACACATTAAGCATTGGGGGGGCTAAACAAGCTGCAGAGTGTTACCATTGAAGCCTTTCCTCAGCTTGTAATACGGCGGGTGTGTGGGCGAGCAGGTCAGCAGGGCTTCCAGACTCTGGGCCTGGAAGCTGCAGCGCTGCTCCCCATCCTCCTCCTCACCGCCGGTGCAGAACAGAGTCGTGCCGGGCTGCAGGGATCCTGACACCTCTGACACCGCTGAAAGAAAAACAGAGCGTGGTGCGCATAGGAATGCGGAGAGGGGCAACACTTTTCCTCAAGAGATTGCTCACAAAAAAAAAAAAGATTCATAGCTTGTATTTCGGATGAAATCTTCTGCATTCGGTTCGTTTTGATACGGGTGCGTCTCAGCGAAACGTTAATGTATTTTAATAACGTTATGGGTTAATTATGAACGGTGACATGTTGTGGTAATATTCGGTGATTTTGCCAAACAACTAGCCAAGAACAACAAGAGTAAACCCTGTGGATTTATTGCTCTGCGTGAGTCTAATGAGGATCATTTCAGAGCCAAATTAGCGAAATTAATGAAGTTTTTGATCATATTCTAATTTAATAAGATGTAGCCGTTAATCAGCATCTTCCAGCATTAAGCTCCCGTCCTGCTGAAAACGGATATCTGAGATGCTCTCTGTATGCAGACGGAAAACCTCCTTCCTTCATTAAATCAGACTGAGACGTTTCTATTTCAGGTTGGTTCAATTACCAAGATGATTCACGAAAGAACAAAGACTGCCAGAATATATTAGATATTTTTTTATTACCTTTTTTTTTCAAATAAAGAAGCTAATTTACACTTCTTTAGGAAATACTTAAGTAGTGTAAATTAGCTTCTTTGCCTTTTAAACAATGTGATTGGGTCGCTTTACTTTGCAGGAGTCTTGGATCGTTCCTCCTGACAGAACTGAGTGAAGTTTGCAGTTCGCCTTAGTCACACACACGTCTTTTCAGCTCTGCTCTCAGGTTATAGGAGAGACATCAGAGCTTCGTGAAAAACAGATGTTTCTTGTCTTTTAGGCACTTTGTAGCTCATTTTAAATGGGTAGACCCGTTTTAATTTAGTCTTTCTTCATGATATCATCTATGTCTTAAGTGCTCCCTGCACCTTCTGCTGCATGTGCTGACCCACGTAACATGATCCTGCCACCACCGTACCTTACTGTTGGGATGGTTACGCTTGTTTCTTTTAAATGCAGTGATGGTCACTCTGGCCAAACGTTTCAATTTCAATTAGTCAAAAAAAAAAAAAAGGATGCGTCTCCAAACAAACAAACAAACAAACAAACAAACATAGGGTCTTTGTCCAATGAGTGCATTTGCAAACTGTAAGCTGGTTTTTGGAGTAAGGGATTCCTCCTCACTGTGTGGTCCGATAATGGACTCCTTCCACTCTAATGACACTCTGACCAGCTTTAGACAACGACTTCACAAAGTCTTTTTGCTTTTGTTTTAAGGTGGATTTGTATATTTTGCTAATTTTCATCTCTGGCTCATTGATTGCATTTGTTCGAACAAACATTTGTGGCACGTTTTGGCATTTGGAAATTGTTCCCATGGCTTCATGGTTCACAGTTCACTTCCTGATACCTTGACTGCTTTTAATGTTTCCATTAAGCCACACAAAGGAGAAGTGTGTATGAAGTGTTGCCTCTACCAGGTTTGTGTCCTTTTCACTCAAAGTCTGTAAATGAATCAGTTAGAAAGCCTTAAAGTCATTCCCTGAGTTTTTGTTAGAAAAAGAAAAAAAAAAAACCTTTGTAATCTTGCAGTATTTAAACTTGTAACTCTGACAAAAGTAGTGCAAAAAAAATCTCTCTAAAATTGTTTTTACAATTTTGGCATTTAGCAAATAGAAAGAAACTGACCAAAAACAAAACATTTCATCTGATTCAGTGTCAGACAATGAGGGGGAAAAAAAAACGTCATTTTGTGCAGCGAATGTATCTTTATGTCGGGCGCGTGTCGCTTTGCCTCCCACCTTCAGTCATTTCTGCTCCAAACACCACGGCCCGAGCGCCAGATACTCCAACGCAGTGCAGCAGCGATTCCTGCCGCAGGTTGTGGTTGATGAACGCGGCCTCCACGCCCACCATGGCCAGCCCCAGCCACAGAGCAACCACCGACGGATGACTCTCCATGTACAAGGCCACCACATCCCCCTCAGCCCAGCCCTGGGCCAGAGCCAAGTGAGCCACGGCGTTGCATCGCTCCTGCAGATCTTTAAAACTCCAAACCTGGAGGAAATACAAATGCAAAAGTAAATAAGTTTCATTCAGATTTCTCTGGGGATTTTGCACCACTTTTGAAATGTCTTTATTTTCTTTTTTTTTCTCACCTCTCCCGTAGCCTCAAAGATCAAGGCGGGTTTGTCTGGATGCTGCAGCACCTTCTGAGCAAACAAGGCAGGGATGGTTCTTTTATTCTGCACATTTCTGTGCATGGAAAGTCTTACTTTCACAATAGCAGCCAGACACCTGTTGAAAAGAGGGGACAAAAATGGAGGGGATGACGGAAAATCAGGAAGAACAGGAGTAAGACGTGCACAACAGAACACTTGCATACATCAGGTCTCTCTTGATGGTGCATGCAGCAACACGAATGTTCTTCCAGGACCCCATCCAGACCGCAAGGACGCCCAGCCCTGCAATCAGGCCGGGCAGCCAGGGGATGGAGACGGGCCTCAGGGGAGCCAAGAAGACCAAGCTCGCAAGGACACAAATCAGCAGCTTCATTGTCTGCAATAAGAAAAAAACAAAAAAACAAACAAAACAAAAACAAACAAGATTCAAAAAGAGTATGAGGGGGGAAAAAATGGGTTTTAAGAAACAGAGAGAGAAGGAGACGATTTATTTACCTGTTCAGGGATTTTATAAAAGGCTCCACTGGGAAGGAGAATCCAGAAGTAATTAATGCACAGGGTGAGCAGCAGCAGCCGCTCAGAGCAGATGTTTCCAGAGCAGCTGTCAGGAATAAAGTGCCTGATAAGCAGCGCATAGCAGAGAGCAGAGCAGGTTGCAACTCATATCTCCAGCGTCACAGTGGGGTGTGTTACTCATCTGCCCCGAGCCAAAACCGAGCTGTATTTTTACGAGGAACAAGGAGCTTTTTTTTTTTTCTTTCTTACTTTATGGGTCTTGTCAGAATAATGCCGGGGGGCGCAATGATGGCTTCGAGAAAAAAAAAAAAAAAGCATGGGGTTTAAGAGTAACTTGCTAAGAAATATTGACTCAAATACTGCTGTATTTGAACCTGTATGTATGCTTTTGTCCTACTTTGGATTACAGTGATCCCTCGCTATAACGCGTGCAGTTTTTGTTTTGTTTTTTTCACAGTGCATTGTGTTCTGCGTCCTGATTGGCTAAACAGTCTCCAAGCTCCTTCTCTACCTGTGTGCCAATAACGTAACGGTATTTAAATATAAGTAATACAGACTGGCCATTCAGGAGATGAAAGCTGAAAACTTTGAATGCCTGCTGGAAAAAACAAAAACAAAAAAAAAAAAACTGTGGCCAGAGGCAGCGCAAAACCCGACCAGAGGCTCGGTTGACGAGATCCATCACTCTGCCGTAGATACAGCAGTGAATCTCGCTGGGCAGCGTGGAGGAGACGCTTTAATCACATGACTACGGATCACATTAAGGCCCGATTGAACACGCACATCCGCTGACCTGAGAACAAGTTTTGTTCTTTGGTTTTAATGTAGAGTATTTAATTGTGCTGTATAATAATTGTAAAGCTAAAGGTAACTACTTCGCGGATTTCACTTCGAAAAACGATGATTTAATCTTGTGAATCCAATTCGTGTTTTTAAAAGTGTCTGAACTTAATGGGGAAAAAATTACAAAAGTTTATGTTGTATTACTATTTATAAAGGCCGTTCAAATGAATAATTAAAAGCTCCAAATGTATTAGCCTGACCCGATTTCCTTCGTGCGCCATTTCCGCTGGATTTCTTCTGTTCAGTCTAAGCTTTCTCCCATTGAAGTGGATTTTTTCCGGTGGAATTTTAACCGGACCAATCAGCGAACTAAAGGAGAAGTCGCGGGCGATGTGACGTCATTTTCTGCGCTCTTTTTAGGATGGCAGCGGAGGAGTCAATCAATCAATCAATCAAT
>NW_006800314.1:115391-133464 GCF_000485575.1 Poecilia formosa | reverse complement strand
AGCGCAGGTAAGCTTCATAGCACTGAAACTGTATGTCACGGACAAATATTAGCATTTGGGCAAAATTTAAAGTCGTTTCCAGCCTCTCAGAACTAAGCAAGGTGTTGAAGAAGAGGGTGGTTTTCATCAGGCTTATTTATATAACAATAATCCCCATGATGTATGTAAGCTTCTAACCAGATGTCTGAAAACAAATTAGGAGCTTATAAATGAAAACTCTGTGCCAAATCTAGTGTCAGTCCAGCCTTGTGTGGTTTCTTCAGTTTGTCTAGTCCACTGTAAGACCTTTTGAGACTCATGAGTGTGAGATGACTCATTTCCTTACATTTCATGGAAAAATTCAAATCACTTACTGTACAAAACAAGACAATTACTTGTAAAGGTGTGTAGAAGATATGCTTTTACACACCTTTTGCAATGACAGCGATGTTGTGAGGCACAAACTTATGAATGTCTGATTCTCTTATGAATGTCTGATTCATAAGTTTGTGGGTGATTGTTTGGTTTAGGTTTTTTCCAGTCAAACCCAGACTTGCAGTTCCTCACTCAGACTCGCCGGTGTGTGCTGAAACACCTAGGAGTCTAGAAGTCGATGTGCAGTCATACTCGCCAAATCAAAACAGGGCTTCTTCTGATGATCATACTTTTCATTGAGTCCACACTTCTGTGTTGAAAAGTTGTTTTATTGCTCTAATATATTTCAACCTTCAGCGATGTTTTTTTAAAAAGGTGTAAGCAGAAAAAAAAAATTAACTAATATAAATAAAGTCCTAAAACACCAGTCAGTGTGCAGTTAATCGACTGAATGTGTTTCACTTTATTAAGTAAATTAACTTTTCAATAAGACACAAATTAATTGAATTAGCCTGTAAAGACAGTTTTGATAATAAGCACACAAATAAATCAGATTTTCACAAGAAGAAAAAGCTTTATTCAGAATTGTGGACAATATCTATTGAAGAAAAAGTACCAAATAGTGTAAAGTGAACCAAAGTAAAAAAAATAAGCATATTTATAAATGTAGCTATTCTATACTCTAACAATAAGGAATCTTACATTCATTTAAAAAAGCTGCACATTGCTTCTTTTTTTTCTTTCTTTTTTTTTAGCATAAATACAACTTTTTGCTTTGCAGGAATAAAAACGGTAAAAATAATAATAAAAACAGTGACAATTACAAACCAAAGAACAGCGGGTAAAACAAAGGGTTAACATTGAAATCTGAACATAAATAGGAAGAGCTCTGAAAGCCTCTAATTTATTTTTGAAAAGGCATTTTCCATGTCTAACATTCAACACATGTGAATGATGGAAAATTAAAATGCATATCTATATTTAAAACTATTTCGGCTCTGCAAGTGTGACTGCTTCTGTTATTACATAACAATATGAAAACCTGTAGTTGTGCTGAATATTTCTTTTTACCACAGAAAAGTGCAATGATACGAAACAAACTCAGGTCTGTACAGATCTTATGGCTGTCTAAGCTCTCATTTCAGCGATAAAGCCTCAGTCTTACAGTAGCTAACATTTCCTGGACACACACACAAGATCTAAAAGAAGAACACAGTAATTAAATGGACATTTATTCAATAAACACTGCATGATGGGGGGAAGCTGCTGCAGCCTTATCAGCAGGGTGGGCCCGTTTTTGTTGATTACCGAAGCTCTTATCCTGTCCCAGATGTGTTTACATGGTTGGCAATTGCAATAATAATAATAATAATAAAAGAGCAGGAAAGCTCAGTCATAAGCCAAGACAGAGGATTTAACTTTAGCCACAAGTGATTAAATCACTCATTTTGTTTGAAATCAGAGGCTTGTGTGCGAGTTTCTGTCCCATTAGAAGCAAAAATATTCAATTACAGTACATGAAAACAAATACCGCAGAAATACAGCCGGGTAAATAAGTATCAAACACTTCAACGTTTCTCCAGATGAATATGTTTCCGAATTGGCTACTGCCACAACATTCACACCAGACGTTGGTAGGAAGCCAAACTTAGCCACAAATACAACAAAACTGTAACAAATGTGTCAGAAAGTATGTATAACATGTATAATGAGACATAGCATAAGAATGAAATGCATTAAAATTAATACATTGGAATAAATTAAAAAAAAAGGCTTAGATACTAAAGGAACTTGATGAAATCTCAGCGTTTTTGTAATAATTACTGCCCCCTAGTGGTGGTGGTCGACATCGACAGGTTCAGTCCTAAATGACTGAGCAACAGTCGATAAGCTTAAAATTTTCAGAAGTTCATAAAACTAAAAATCTGTAAATATTTGAAAATGTCCAAAAACAAACGGAAACATACAGACAGTCTCATCTTATTCAATAGGAATGAATTTCTTCTTTTCTTAAATTGTGAATTATCTGTGCACTGTTAGGTTTAATAAAACAGTGCTACATATTTAGTTTATATTTAGTTTTTCACTCTGTACTGGGAAAAAGTTTATTTTAATCTAACCTGGCGGTAAACGTTTGAGGATAACTTGAATTGTTGCCAACATCTGGTGTGAATTTCATGACCCCCATCACTGCAGAATGATTAGAAGTTTACTTTTTGACGTATTCTGTACCTTTTTTTTTTTTCCCTACGGTACGCACAAAACAAACAACAAAAACGACTATTTGTACAGGTAACATTTACATAAAATACAGTGCAAACTATCTGCTCACGTGTGTATTAACTCCTGTTGTCTGCGTTCTGAAATAAATATGTCTAAATCCATAAAACTCCGTTTTAGTTGCTCTGACGGCAGTACAGCTTATAACTGTGATATGTTCCGGTTGAACTGACGAGTTACTTCTGTTTACTAACGCAGCGTCAATGTAACTCAAACAACTCCTGAATAAACATTTTTAAGGCTCACTTTAAAAAAAAAAATAACCTGGATCATTTTACAGTATAAATCACATCACATACAATTTGTTCAGTTGTGAATGGCAGTAAAAACATGAAAAACTATCAAACCCTTTGACCTATTTTTTTTTCTCTCTAGATGATATTTTGGTGTCTTGTTCCTATTTTTTTAAATTGAAGTGGGTCTGCATAATTAAATAATATTTTCTGGGGGTTTTTCCTATGGTATTTTACATAGACCTTACAGAGTATTTAAACAGAACTGTCAAAAAACAAATAAAGACATTTCTGAAACATTGCATTTGCTTTAGTAGTCAGCAGGGGGCACCGTTTAGTCACGAGAAATTGTTTAAATTTATTAAAAGTTCATCATTTTACAATGTTTGAAACCATGGCAAACACTCACGAAGGAGTCTTTTATTTTGGCTCTAAATTAGTTTTTCATCGCGGTGAAACTGAATACAGAATTGAGCAGGCGAGATGGAGGGCTTAGTTTTCACGATTCACAGTCTGATCACCCTTAACTCAAGTCTCAAAAAAGTAAAAACGGCAAAAGTCCAAATCCTAAAACCGGCTGATGGTTTCACTCAATGTTTTTTTTTTTCTTTTTTTTTCTGTTTTATTGTGTTTCTGTTTAATTTTTAAATAAGAGATCGCTCTTGCTGCTCTTCTACGGGTCAACAATAGGCAGGTTGAAAGAATAATAATTTAAAAGTGACTGAAATGTAGGCAACAGAAAGACGTTTGTTTTTCTAGGTGATTTGAACCTTGACAGTCTTTGCCCTAACAGTCTGCAGGAGTGATTTTCCGCCCATGAGGCGGGGTAGAAATGATGAAGCTCTTCATATTTGGGATTCTCCCGTGATCTGTCCGCTCCGGGAACCCTACAGGGAAACAGGTCATGTCATGAGGAAAGATTTAACATTCACCAGATTTTAAAATCAGCTATTAGAACTCAATGGACAGCAGGACATAATGTACTGCAAGGCAGAGGGATGGAAGATCACAGTCTTTGATTATAATGAAATATGATACTAATTATGATTCACAGTACAGATGTTCCGTTTCAAACCTCACCAGATAAGTCTTTATATCCAAATAATAATAACAGATTGTCGCTTCGGTGAAATCTGCAGACACTTGGGCGCGGTGTGTGTTACTCACTAACTGATGTTACGTTTTTGTCGAAAACATTCAAGACAAGAGTTTTTCCAAATGGAAAACTTTGGAAGAAGGAAAGAAAGAACATTTCAACATATTACTAAGACTGTGATAAGTGGATCTGTCGTAGCTGTCTGGTTTTAGTTGTCGATCATAAAAGTAGCGTTTGTTATAAATACCTTCAACTAAACAGATAAATAGCTTATTAAATACATGTGAGGCGGGAAACGGCACCTACTTGAGATTGACTGCTGGACGGATTGGTGCTGCTGAAGTCTGAGTATTTCTTCTTTTCCGTCGTGCAGACACACGAAAGGAACTGGACGTACTCATCTCTCACCTGCAGGGGGCAGCAGAGCCACGGGGAAATATTCATATCGCTGTGCGTCATTCAATCTCATATTTACAACATTTTTGAAGAGATCTCTAAAACATTTCTCCTCTTTTTTTTTTTTTAAATCGCCCGTCTGGTTGGTGGGGTTTTTTTTGTTGTTGTTTTTTTATGTTGAACTTATCCTTTTCCTGCCAACACTATTCACTCCCACAAACATCTTCCAGATCTTTTCTACCTGTTTAGACAGCACGCAGTGCATGATGAAGACCAGGGCACCCTGCAGGCTGTTGAGGACGGTGAAGATGTATGCGACCGCCGTCATGCCCTCGCTGAACAAGAAGGCTCCAAACACCCACATCAGTCCCAGTATGCACATCTGGGCAATGGCGGTGACTGTGAAAGCTCTGCAGGACGAAACGACAAGTCAGACAGACGGGACTTGGCAGAGAACACAGACGAAGATTTCTCATTCGTGACTCGGATGTTGCCAGCGTCTGCGAAAAAAATCCCCGATGACAGAAATGCCACTACCAAGACTTTTTTGAGACTTTTCTTTTTTTTTTTAATTTGTAGAAACCATTTACAAGTGTTTTCGGTATAATTAGGCTCAATCAGACTGCAGTGTCCCTGAGCAGAATTGTCTTTTCAAGTCTTGACCTCACACCTTCTGTTAGATTTATGTCATGCCGGAAGGTGAACCTTTGTCTCAGTTTAAAATCTACTGCAGCCTAAACAAAACAGGAACCAACAACTGAATAAAATAAAAATAAAAAAAAAGAGTTATGAGATAAACCTGGATTTAAGGAACCGGTGAACATATTTGTTGCTTAATAGCTTCAGTTTGTAATTTACTGTGATTTGAGAAGTTGATACCCTTTGAACCTATTTGTACTTTTTTTTTTTTGCTTTACAACCTTAAACTCAAAAGGAAGCAGAAAGAAAAAATACATGTATGTTAAAGTTAAGATTTTCTATTAAAGTCCAGGACATGACATCTGATTCTTTTGATTTCTGGTCTCATCTGACCATTTTCAGAAGGTCAGATGAGAAAGCAGCTCTTACGGCTTTCTTTCAGCAATGGGTTTCATTTTTCTAGTCTTCCAGATTTTTGGAGGTCATAACTAATATCCGTCCCGTCATCAGATTCCCCTATGCAAGTTGTGACCCTCTGGGGCCCGCAACTGTGGCTCTTAAATACCAAAAATGAAATGTTTTTGATGAAGAAGTTGTTGTTTTAGATTTTTTTTTCCCTAGAAATTCTTATGCAAAATCAGAATATAATACCTACAACAGGCTCTTAAAAGTATCCAGCTTTAAACTACGCTAACGATTTCCATTTTCATATCTCATTCAGCATATATCCTTTATTTTGTAAAAGGTGATTCACTTTGTTCTAAAATATAAAAATAGAAATACATTTTAGCGTCATTTTGTCAACGTTCATAGTTACGTTTATAAAATTGCTTTTCGTGGCTCTGAGTGAGTTTTATTTTTGTAGCAGCGGGGGCAAAAGTGGCTCTTTGAATGGAAAAGTCAGTTTGTATGTGTGTCATATCCTCTAAATTTTTTTTCTTTTTTTAAATGATGGCCTGCACCGTGCTCAGTTAGATTACACATAGATCAGTGACGTGCGGTAATGGGAGGCAGGTGAGGCTCTGTCCTCAGGGAAAAATAATATATAATAATAAAATCATTTATAAAGATATTTTCACCCTGTGGTTTGTACTATAAAGTACCTATTTTTCATTTAATTTAACCAAATCTGATCATTTTTTTCTTCAAAATCGCTGAATTTTCGCATTTTCCCATTCAAATGCTCAGAAGCGAAGCCGGTGAGGCAGCAGCGAGCTGAGCCTCACCTGGGATTGCGCAACCTCTCGCTAACTACACTGGCTGCCATTCTATGGGAGCAAGTTCGTCTTGTCTGTACGCCAGCAATAAAATGGTTAAAACATTTAATATATGGACTGATTTTCCATAATTTAGCTTATGTATTTAATGTACTGTGTTTTTATTGTCACCAACTGAGTGTAACGTGTTTCGTGTGCTGAGGAGCGATCAGAAACGGCAGAGAACAGATTTGAGGGGAGGCAGGCAGTTCTCTTGCCTCATGGCAGGGGGCGCTCATAATCCCAGATATTGTGACTGCACAACTGCAGAGTAAGACACAGTGAGCTAGCCATACAGTAGCTGCGCTGATACAGAGAGCGAGAAAGACGTGGTTTTGAGTTGTACTTTAACGGTTTCTCCCTTTGCTGTTAAGCACAGCAGGAAATTAACAATATCTACATGTCTAAGTTTGAGATAACTGAATTATTCTGCGGCGCGGCTAAACATCACATGTTAAAGAATAGTCTTTTTGCCCTCCAGCGTTGTACGCATGCGCAAAATTTCCTTAAGTAATAATCGGTGCCTCACCAGGTATGAACCTCAGCACGTCACTGACATAGATTGAGTCTATTTCCTAATTAGTTGATTTTAGAAGGAAATTAGTTCCATTGTTTTTCTTATTTTAGCGTTAAGANGTAAAAGGGAGCAGCGCAATTCTGAAAACTTCCTATTTCCTTCATTATCATGCTGTACTTTCAGTTGGGTTGCGTAATGCAAAAAAAAAAAACTTAAAAGCAGAAGTCATAATTGAAGAAGATTAAGGAAGTGTCGTAATTTTCCCAGGGATGAATTATAATGTTATTATTTTCATAGGCCATTCTTTAATTTCAGCTTCTTCCAATTGAAAAGGTGCTTCTCGCTACATTCACCAACTCCACCATCTGTTCATTTACCCACCGACCCCTCTTCGATCTCAATCTCACGCTTTGTGGCCGCTTCGTCAAGCGGCTGCTTTTCATGCAGGAGGATGATTTCTTTTAAATTTCCCACACTAACCCCTACGAGCTTCTACACCCAAGCAAGGACATTTTCAGACTCCAATGAATTTCACAGCTGAACACTTTTTCTGAGAATGTGCTGTGGAAAAGGAGTAAAAAAAAACCAAAGCTTATCGATCTAGAGAGACGGGATTGAAGTAGGGAATCTCCTTCCTTTTTTCTGACTCAAATCGTTTTCCGTTCATTGCAAAGGTGTACGAATGTCTGCAGAGACTAACTTTATTTTGTGCAGCTTGGAGAGGTCTGGGTTGAGGGTGGCGAACTTCTGGGCGAGCTTCCACACAGTGACGATGAAGAAAAAGACGTTCAGGGCGATGATGAAGCACACGGGGCCAAAGAAGCTCCAGATCAGGCCGTGCTCCAAGGACAGCCAGCAGCTTTGGTAGCGAGACGGAAGAAGAAGAAGAAGAAGAAGAAGAAGAAGAAGAAGAAGGGAAAAAAAACAGCTCACGTCACAGAAGCTGATAACAGAAAGTGTTTGAATTCCACTGACGCAAATAGTGTGACGAAATGCAAGCAAGACATGAATTTTCTGGTTTCACTGTAAAGCAACAACTTCTTTTATGTGCAACATTTTTTTTTACAAAGCGCCGATGTTTACTTACTGGTCTTTAGTGCCGTAGCCCCCCGGTCTGATGATGGCGGATATGATAACAATCCCCAGAGGGACCCCGTAACCGGTGAGGTACAAGTAGAGGGGCCGGATGGTGGCGTTAAACACCAGGACCACCATTCTGTACAGCTGCACCCCTTCTAACAGCATCCAGCTCATTACGCCCAAGAAGAAGAAATGGAGCATTGCGGCAACAAACTTGCAGCCGCCCTGGAAGACAAAATAACACGAAAAAGAAAGAAAAAGTATCAAGCTAAATGTCTTGCTGTTTGTCTCTCTGTAAGGGGAAACGAAGTGAGGAAGTATTATGTACTTTAGTGTTATTTCATAGCACAATCACGTCACTTTGCTATCTTCAGTCGCCATACAAATGCTGTCTATATCAATCATGAGTTAAAAGAAATTTGATTCGGAATTTGATGCCTTGAAATTGGGTCTCTGTCTCTTTAAGAAGCTCCTCCTCTTTCCAACCTTCTGCTCTTCAGCACATCATTCTCAATGTGCCGTCTACATCCGCTCTTGTACCCAGAGTGGTTGCCATGGGAGATTCACATATTTCTCAAACATGCAGCAACACTCCAAGTATGTTTTTGATGAGGGGATAACGTTGCAACATGATATAAAATGCCAAAAAATTGATTAACAAAACACCCCTCTTTAAGTAATATTGTTTTGAAGTAACATCTCTAATCCTTTAGCACCATTTTTGGCTCATCTACTTTCCTCTTGGAGTTTGTCAGGTCTAAGCATGAATTCTTAAGATTAGTAAAGATGTCAAATTACTGTGAGCCCTGAACAGTCCGGACTGGTTCGTGTTACCTCTGGACTGGTTCGAGAAATCCCGACCAAGAAGACGAGGTCCGCCATAAAGAGGCAGAGGCAGAGGTGCAGGTGGATGGTGGTGCGCGTCCCCTGAATGGACCGGCAGAACCTGAACGTCAGGATGCTCAGCACCAGGCAAACCAGGGAGATGATCAGGCCGATCTGGGTCAACAGTTGGAGCTGAAAGCTGGTCTGCAAGAGAAAACAAGTCAGCTTACAACAACCCTTTCATAAATGATGAACACATGATTCGAACTGAATGAATCTGGTTGTTTGCGTCAGAATCTCAATGGGTTCTGTCTTGTAAAAATGCTTGGGACCCCATAAAGTTGAAACCGTAAACACTTTGAGTGGCGAGTATGTCTGGAAAGGCATTATTTATCATCATTAAGTTTGTAAGTTTACCATTTTGGTTCAGGTTAATGTTTTGTTGTAGATCTCAGGGAGTTTTTTTTTTTAATCATTTTATGTCCTGTTGGTTCCCTTTGTGTTCATTTCTAATCGGTCGCTTCCCTGAGTTCCTCTAGATTCTGTTGGTTAGTTTGAGCCTGACGTGGTTCTAAAGTCAATCATAACCTTCCCAGTAATTAAAAAAAAAACCTCTCTTTGAGCCCATTCCTGACATCGGTAACTCTATTTCTTCAATGAACCTTCATCTCAACACGTAACTGTGATCCTCTCGTCTTCACGTGGCTCAAATTCCTCCACCAAACATGACAAAACCGTCCCACCAATTTGCTTGCCAGTAAAGGTTACTGTATCACACCAACTTCAAACATACATATATTTTACCTAATGCCATGGATATATTTTTTTTTCATCCAAAAACATTCTTGCTTCTGCATAGTTCCCATATTTGAAAAAAAAATAATGCATTTTGTCTGGTATTATCTGTGACTTACCTTCATGGGATAAAGGGCCATCAGCACAGCAAAGCTGCTCAGATGTTCACACGAACACACAGTGTGTGTGTCGTTGGACAGCTTCTGGGTGCAGCCATCTGGGGACCAGACTCCTCTCTCATTCCAGTATGCGCAGATGTAGCTCACCTCGGGGGTCTGCTTTATGTCCTAATGTGCAAACCAAAACCAACAGTTAAATACAGAGTGTGTGGTGTATTTATACCTTCACTGGATTTCAGGGAAAGCTCTGAAAGTTGCCTGGTAATGACTTCATTACCAGGCAAGAGACTGTTTTCTTGCAGTCTCCCGTTATTTTAGAAGCTGGAATTAGAGCTACCAGGAACGAGGAGATTAATATAGATCTCTTAGGGTGTTTTCACACCTTATAGTCTTGTACACGTGGTTCAACTGGGGACCAAAGTTGCAAAATTAGTTACATTTTCAGATGGTGTGGTTCACTTTCACACTGCACTGTGTCAAACGATCCAAACAATTGCAAGACCTGACCTGTTCCCCCCCTCGCCTGTGGTGGCGCTGCAACAAGAACAACTGATGTAAACTACACGAAAACTTCTGAAAAAGTGCAACTTCCTTCTTCACAAAATGTAAACAAAAATGAATTGGCATGAGATTTTGTTGGTTGAAGGATTTCTCTTTTGTCTTTTGACCATGTGGCATTTCTCCCTCTAGCGCTAGACTATTGTGTTTGTTTTGGTTGTGTTTACCCAGAATGCCCTGTGCTATAGTCCACTTCCTGCTTTTATTAGCGGTCTCCGGTCTGCTTGCATCCACATATGACGGTAAACCGCACCAGAGTTCACTTTGATTGAACCAGGAAGTGAAGTGAAGTGAACTGAAGGGTTTATAGGCAGAGTTTGATTATGCATTCACACTTCCCCAAACTCTATTAAAGAGGACTAAAGAAAAAACAAAATTGATGTCGAACAGGTTGGACCTACCTTTAGATGTTTGAAAGTAATGTTGACGGGACTGTGCAGTTTCTGAGTCGACGGGTTGGAAACCACGACAGAGACGACTTTGGAGAAGACCTGGAAGGAAATGGCCTCTTTTTCTTTTTCTTTTACTTTTTCTTTCAGGTCCTCGAAAGATCTGTTTACGGACCCCTCCAGGTTCTTGTAGCTCAGCAATGCGGCCAGAGCGAAACCTGTTTGGGACGCTCGGGTTTAGTTTATGTTTTTGAAGGTGAGCATGACCTTTTTATCAGAGTCAAGCGCTCACCAGGATATGGGCCTTCGCCAGCTGCTGTTGTCCAGTCGGTGTTGAGATCAGCATGTTCACTGGTCAGATGGATTGGTCCGGTTGGGCGGGTAGCTCCTCTTTGAACTGTAATTTCAGCTTCTGTTTCGACAGATATGACACAGTGTTATTGTGATTATTATAATTACTATGAACCATGAGCTCATGGGTTGAAACATACCCGCTTCTCTGGTCTCCATTTTGGTGCCGTTGCCTTTGAGCTGAGGACCGATCAGTAAAACGGACTTCTCCACAGCACTGAGCAGCCCACTCACACCTTCACTGGTTTCCATGTGTCCAGGGGACAGGATGGTGTCAGTCGCTGTCAGAAGTTTCTAACAGAGACGGAGGACAGAGACATTTTTTTAAACCTGTTCTAGTTCCTTTTTACGTGTTGAGTCACATAAAATGACTAGGTGAAGGTTAGATTTTATTTAGTTATTATCGGGAAATACATAAAGAAAGAACTCTGATTTTCAAGACTGATGCAATAAAAGACATTAGAGCACGTAACTGCAGTGGTGGACTAATAAAAAAATCAACATAAATACAGAGCTGTCATCAGCATAAAGACGGAATTGACCTTTGAGAAAGAAGAACTAATATTATAGAGTAAATAAACAGGGTCACTGCAAGCCAGCTGGGTCATCTAAACACATATTGGTAACACTTTATTTGACGGGATGTGCATAAAACTGACATGACACTGACATAAACATGACATAACAGCTGTTATGAACAAAAAGAAGTCTTTATGAATGTTTATGACTGGTGTCATGAAATGTCATTCATTAAATAATGACACTTTCAATGAAAAGTTGCTCTAAAAGTCCATTAAAAGTGCCAACTTTGTATTATTTTGTAAATAATGACACTTTAATGCAAACTTTTAGAGCAACTTTGTATTACAAGTGTCATTTACCAAATGACATTTATGTTGTGTCATGTTTATGTCATGTAAGACTAATGCCCACCCCGTCAAATAAAGTGTTACCCAGATATTTTATGGTTCCCCCTTCGTCTCCATAAATACAGAGGTAGGTAGTAACCAGTTACATTTACTTGAGGAACTTCTTGGAAAAAAAGTTCCTCAACTACACTGTTTTTTTTTATTTATTTAACTCTTTACGAAATAAGATGTCAGGATACTCCATTAACTTATCTTAATGAAGAAACAAAAAAATCCATCAGACACAGACAAAACTACAGTTATATATAATTTTCCAAAGGACCGAATCCTGTGGAAATGCAAAGAAGTGCTTTATAGTCATCTAATCATGTGCTTTGTTAACATATTGTAATTTATTTGAAGAGTTTGAACATCTGTTCTTTTTCATCAAAACCCTTAAACAACTTTAGAAAGAGTGGAAAATGGCTGAAGATGACAGATTTTCTTCAAGCTGATTTTTTTTTTTTTTAAAGCATAAATGCATGTAGCAAGTCCAAACACAGAACCCTGTGGGTCACCTGTGGAGATGGTTAGAATGGAAAGATGACCAATCTGAACATGGCTTCCTCTCTCAAAGAGGTCAATTCTAACCATCAACTACTGTTTTTGTTGTTGCCGTTTTAAAATTAAAACCTTAATATGAGAATGTTAACCGTTTCTCTTAAAACAAGGAGTCATTGCACAAATGCAATAGCACGCGCACTTGCCTGCACGACTGCAGAAACATATAAAATTACACTTACAAAAAAGGCCCACTCTCCACAGTTGATAAATAATGTAAAACCCAAGCTGACTTGTTTCTCAAACTCGTGCAGTTAATCTGTTTTTATTGAACGTTTGGTTTCCATTTGTGAGTCTTCTGAGGCTCATTTCAACTCATTTCCCTCGATGCACTGGTGTTTAGGAATTTTCTGTTTAATAAGCCTCTACTGGCACCAAAAGAAATAAATGCTAAATCAGAAACCCAGCGGCGGAGTTGTGTTGACAGATAATTTGCATGCGGGTTCAGAACGTATGGGAGTTTGAGGTTTTTGTTTTTCTAACCTCGAGCAGCGCGTCGCCGTCAGCCTTTCCACCAGCAGAAAAGCTCGGGTTGGACAGAGCCAAGCAGCTGTTCCTCATCATGGACAACATGTCCGCCAGCCCTTCAAATGACTGGGAGACAAGAGGAACAAAGAGATCATTCGACTCCTTGTTGACCACAATTTATTTCGCTGGGTTCGTTAACAGAGAAAATTAGTTTGTGTTTTTGGACGAAATTAGAGATTTAATTGCCATTATGCTCCCCCCCCCCACTTCATTCTCAACATGAGGGCTACCTCGCTGATAATGCGTCCAGACATACCTTCCCCGGATCGCTGTCGGCGCTAAAGCTGTCGCACTCGAGCTCTGCGAGAAAAGGAAAAAGTCAAACATTCGCATGACATTCGCAGCGTTTCTAACATCTGAATCCTGCTCCGAAAACAGACGAGTAAAACATGCAAGTAAAAACGAGACGATCTGAGGTAAGATTATCTACTACAGGAAGTAGATTGAGGATTTCAAGAAGTATCAACAATAAAACTGTGGCCGAGAGACAACGGGAAGAAACACAACATGGACGCGGCTGTTTTTGTTTTTGTTTCTTTTCAGCTGTGACGAACCGAACCGGTTCTTGCTGTATGTAAGCAAACAGATCTGAAGATGAGAATCTAGTGACTTCTTCAGAAATACATGGACAGAGCGCGTCACAGATGTAACACACAAACAAAAGAATTACAAGAATAAAGCAACAGTAGAATAGAATTGAATAAATGTGAGAATAATGGTATTGTATTTTGAGAAAAGTCATAAAATTACGACAATAAAGTCGCAATATTATGACTTTATTCTTGCGTAATTTCTTAGTGTGACCCTAATACTCTTTGGGACATAGATATGGTTTATAAGAAGCAATAAAATGCCGACTTGAGTATTTTCTACCATGGGTAGAGCAGCGTTTCTACTTACTTAAGCATTTGGTTCTTTCCTGGCCGTAGTTGGTGTACCCTGCATCACATTTGCATCGATAACTCCCAATGAGGTTTTCACAGTTGCCTTTCTCTCCACAAATGTCTTTGTGTTTGCATTCGTCTATATCTGTGGAAGAGATGAAAAGAGAGACTTTTAGCAATGATGTGCAATTTAGGGCATTTCTGAACCCACAATATATTGAGCTGTTGTTATCTTGCTGGCTGCACATTTAAAAAGATTGTTAAATAGAGCACTTAGTGAAAAACACTTTGTAATTAAAAATGTTTATCCACAGAGGGGTTACTGGAAAATTGTGAAGAACGACTATTTTTTTTTTTTTTTTTTGTTTTGGTTATTTCTTTGTATTTAATCTTGAAAATCATTCACTTATCGCATGTAATATCTTTATTTCTTACTCAGCAGCATCGTTCCCCAAGAGTCACAGCATTTTAACTTTAAAACGTTAGCTTTTCCTCAGCCTGGGAGCAGCTCATTGATAACCAAGACTAGTTGTCATTATTTACAAAAGAAAAAAAAATCCTTGGTATTTAAAAAGAAAACACATTCTTCGTTCCTTCCTACAACTAGTACCAATGAAATCCACCAGTGCCCGCCAGGGTTTTGTTAATGCAGCCTTACTTGGTCTGCTCTCGCAGCTTTCAGAGGTATTTCGTTCTGTATAGCAAAGGCGACTGAGCCTCTTAATTTTCATAAATCTTCTCAGCTTATGTTATTGTTACTCCTCGTTTCGGCGTTCATCAAGTGGGTTTCTGTTGAATAAACCGAGTGACGTGATGTCTGAGCGCCTCTTAAGCGTAAAGTGTTTGTGTATGTACGGACTGGAAGGTCTGTTATCATTTCATAATGAGTTGATAACAGCGGGAGGGAGCGAGCGGACCTGCAGTTGCGGATGGCTGCTCTATACTTAGTTCTGGTCGGTGGAAGGAAAAAGTCGACAGGAGAGCAGAAGAAAAAGTCTGGAAGGCTGGAAAGCACTTGGATCGTATTTTGTTCTTTCTTTTTTTTTTCCAGATTGTGTAAGAACACCCATCGACCAGAACTGAAAGAAGAGAGGAAGTAGCACTCACCTCTGCAGTGCGCAGTGTCGTTTCTGGCGTCTGCGCTAACGTAGCCGGCGTTACAGACGCACGTATAGCGCCCAATGACATTCCTGCATGTGCCATGAGGACCACAGGTTGTATTGTTGTCCGCGCATTCATTAATGTCTGACGGAAGAGAGAACGCAAACACCGTTAGGAACAATCCAATTTCTCAGATCCGTTTTCAGCATAGTCGATGCCATACTTACCAGTGCACTGTCCCTCCGTAACGGTAAACTTGGTACTCCCTCTTTCATTGCGGAAACCAGCAGAACATTCACAGTGGTAGCTGCCATTGGTGTTTATGCACTTTGCGTGCTTCCCGCATAATTCAGCATCTTCAATACACTCATTTATATCTGCAATTTTGAGACTTAGTGTTTGAGACACATAGCAAGCAGCCAGCATGTCAAGACAAACATTTCTGCTTCCAAATATCAGAACTCTAATTGAGGCTTAAGTGATGCCAGTATAACTTAAGTGTTGAACAAAACAATTTTTTTTTTACTCCGCAAAGCAACACTTTGCCACCGTACCTCCATTTCTGAATGAGAATCATCGTGTCACAGAAAACAGAGGAACACAAAGTGTGAGAACTGTACCTTCGCATTTGCCGTCAATGGCTTGGAAGCCATTGCTGCACCCAGACGCGGGTTTCTGCAGTGCACACACAAACCCTGTGGAGACAAAGCGACAGAATATTACTTTATATATGAGATTTTGTTTTTTGTTATTTACCTTTTGAGGGTACGCGTGAAAACAGAAAGCTTGAGCCGTCTATAAGGCTTTTAATGCTGGGAAGCGATAAAGTTTCTGTTGACGGCCGTTAAAATGTATTGCTGATTAATCATCGGATCGTTTTTTGCTGTTCCGGCACTTTTCTTGCATTAAAAATGTCCCTAAATTTCTCTACAGCTGAATGCTTCACAGTGATGTGAATGATTGCACAATTGCCACTGGACTTTTATATGTATATTTTTGCGCGGTCACAGTAAGGGGTCGTAAAATTGCCTCATTTCCTGCTCCCTTTCACTCAAAACATTCAGTTCTAATAGGCGCGACGGCCAGTAGAAACCATCCCTGCAGCAGATAGCTCTCTTGGCGTCACCAGTTCGATGAAGCAAATAATTTTTTTTCTCCCCCCTTCTAACTGCAAGGAGCCAACAGCAAAGCACATTTTTTCAATGCTGAAACCAATTTAAAAAAACACACACACACAGAAAACGTCACAGCAGTTTATGTGAAGGCTTGTTTGTAAGCTTGTCAACTCTTGCAAACTAGTAAAAGCTTATTTATCAGGAAGTTCATAGATGTTTGTGGCCTGATTATCTTATCCTTTTAAACACTTCATAAAGGAGAAAGAATTCAAGACAGAAATATAATTTGCTACAGAAACACTGACTCTATCCCAGTAAGAGTCGCGGTTCTTGCTGTCTTACTCTTCTTCCATAGGACGGTTTCTTTGGCTGGACGCGCCGTTTTCAGTGGATTTATGGAAAGGTCATTCTCACACACTGCGACCTACCACAGCCTTAAATGTAAATCTTTCTAAATGCTTGTGAAAATGCATAAACCTGAGACAGGAGATGTTTCAACATATCCGGTCTCAACAGACCCCCACAAGTCTGCTTGAGGGCTGGGGGGTCGGGAAGCAAAATGTTTTATGATGTTTCATCAAAGACGAGACGTCATGATAGTTACGCATCTCTAGCAGACGATATATTTACATGTATTGTCTGAGCTTTTTGTGGTTAGCACGCTCTTTTGTTTTGTTGTGTTTTGTTTACTTATCCATCAAATGATAGATATGAGCTAAAACAAGACTTATTAGTTTTTAAACTAAAACATCTTTCATCTGTATCTTGAGTCAGGTATATGTTTACCCCCAATATAACAGAGTCAGCTGACGTTTAAATCTGAATTTTGTACACATTGACTGACTTTTAGAGCAAGTCCTCTGAATGATTGTCAAGGAGCTTGACACAAATCATTTTTATGTGCATGCAGTTTTGAATCAAATCAACTATGCATTTCATGAATTTGCATTAAAAAGAAAACTAAGCAGAATTAGACGCAGCAGGTTACTGGTGGGTTAATGCAGATGTAAAAAAAAGAGTAAATGTAGAAAAATGGGGAAAAAAAGAAGAATGAGGATTTGTGGTTATAATTGTTAGTTAATTTAGCAATTGATAAAAGTTTGAAAATGTTAGAAGTCTTTTGATGTAAAAAAAAAAGCTGTAAGATAAGAAACAAAAACGTACTGTAACCTCGTCAGGTCAAAAAAAAAAAAAAAAAAAGCACAGTGAGTCATGACCTAACCGTGAACTGGTAGAGCTGATAAATTGATTAAATCCATGATTTCTGTGATGCTGGTTTTTATCTTACGCCGGGTTTTCACAGCAAAGGTTTAAGCTGTGAGAACCCAGCGTTTCAGTTTCATTTGGGTAGAAAATGCAGATTTCCTACCCAAATGTCTCGCGTAATAAATTCTCTCAATATGCATGCTGGGAAAGAGGAACTGATGAAACATCGGGAGTTGTTACAATGACAAAGTAAGAAATGGGGTGAGAGAGCATGAGAAAGAAATGCTGAGGGAAAAACACAAACAGAGCAAGCTGGTGGAAACCAGCTTAAAAATGATATTTCTGTCACACAATACCATGACAGACTTGAGTAAATGATGAGGTTTTGTCTTTAATTTACCAGGTGAGCAGCGATTGTGGGTTATATCTGACCATGTCTGATGATTATTTGTAAAGTAAAAAGTCACTGGACTCCTGATTACAAGAAAAGCGGCTATAGAATCAGTGTATACGTTTTATAGAACATGTCTGGCAACATGAAGTAAGCTAAAAGATCTCAGAAAGCAAATTATTGTGTCTAAAAAAAGTTTAAAAAATCAGTCTGGAGAGGGCAAAGAAGTTATTTTGATGCTTTCGGACTCCAACAAGCCACAGTGAGAGAAATAATCTGCAGATGGAGGAAACATGGACCAGTGATGAAGCTTCCCAGGAGTTGATCATGTCTATAACTCACTCAGGAGGTTAGAAAAGAACATCTACAGCTCTGCAGGCCTCACCTGCCTCACTGTTATTGAAAATGTTAAAGTCTGGGCAATGAGAAAGAAAGAGAGAGAGAGAGAGAGAGAGAGAGAGAGAGAGAGAGAGAGAGACTGGTTCAAAACG
>NW_006800314.1:67039-115381 GCF_000485575.1 Poecilia formosa | reverse complement strand
GCACGTTTAGTGATATTTTCACAGTTGCGGTCTTGACTAGTCTTGAAATAAAATGCCGAGTCCTCAGCGCCCGAGACCGAGACAAGACCGAGACCAAATGCGGTCGAGTCCGAGACGAGACCGAGACCATCAAAAAATGGTCTTAAGACCGGTCTTAAGACCAAGACCAACTTCGAGTACCACAACACTGCCTCACAGTTACTGAAAATGTTAAAGTCTGGGCAATGAGAAAGAAAGAAAGGGAGAGAGAGAGAGAGAAAGAGAGAGAGAGAGACAGAGAGAGAGAGAGAGAGAGAGAGAGAGAGAGAGGCTGGTTCAAAACGGTCCCTACAGGAAAGTCCAAAGCTGAAAATCATTGTTGATCAAAAGTAATGCAATGAGGAGAAAACTGCCCTAAAGGTAGACATGGCATAAAAAAAAACAATGATACCGTTGCTAGGATACAAGAGAAGCTGCGGTCGCAAGTGTATGATCCACAACAATGACTTTGATAGACCCTTGGCAACCGAGACGCTAACGTCAAATCCAATGGTCATTCTGTGGATGTGCAGCAAAGAAAATAATTTCCTCATGTTGCTGTTTTCAGCAACTTGATTTACAATGTTTTTTTGAGAAGACATTTGTTGTGAATTGGCACTAAACAAGTAAAACTGCACTGAACTGAAACAGAGCATTAGAACATCAGGTTTTTCATGCTGTAGCCAAGAAGGACAGCTGCTTCAGTGACAGACTTCTGCATCCCAGTCGCACAAAGGAGCGTTACTACAGATCCTCCCTCCCAGCAGCTGTAATAAACTCAATCAATTGTGTTTACGACCCTGCTGTTGTTTGCAGTTTCTTGAAAGTAGCATAAATATACATGTTATTGTAAGTACTGTGGTTGTCATTTTCTGACACCAAGATTTGCTTGGCGATCTGAACCACTGAGCATCGTACTCGACCTGTTGCAAGACATAAACTTTTTCAGAATGTGATTAAATTCACTGTTTTCGTCTGCCTCTGAAACCTGCAAACAGGAAGACGTTTCGCTAAAAAATAAGCTTCTCTCCCACCTCTAATTAGCACTGCCAGAAAAGAGAGAGAGAGAGAAAGAGAGAGAGAGAGAGAGAGAGAGAGAGAGAGAGAGAGAGAGGGGAACTTGGTAAAATCTAGAAGAGAAACTGAAAAAAAAAAAAGCTACAGACCAACTTGACCTTGAAGCACATAAAAACCCCAGGATGACTTATCAGTGCTCAAGGAAGTGGAAGCCACACCATGTGTACAGAAATGCACAATGGCTTTCAACTCATTTTGTTCCAATAAAGATAAGACTTGAGATTATTTCCAGCTGTAGAGGATGCATCTAGTACGGTACACTAAATGTTTTGGACCGGGACTGTGGGAGCAGACTGGAAAATTGATCACCACACAGTTTTCGACAAAAGGGTCAGCAACGAGAACGAATTTTGTAACTATCAGCCTCGCCCCATTTTCATTTGATGTTAATAATTAACCAGTCCTGGAAATGAATGCACATTTTACTCGCATTCGTACACAGCATTCAAACTTGACGTTTTTTTTTCCCTCTGTATTTCTAAACAAACGTCAGCCGTGACACACCAAAAAAAAAATAAAAAATAAAAAAATAAACGAGCCGCCCCTCCAAACAGACCAACGCCAGTCACATTTCCATGACTCGGGCGTGAATGACACTGCTTTAAAGACGGAGCTCCGGCTCACATTCCGAGATCCTTTCGCTGCGTTTCCCTCCTTTTGACCACAATGAGCCTTCTGTTGCAGTGCGACAGCGCTGGGATCCCGTAATGTCAGCCAGAGGCAGACCAGACAGCGATTCACTGAGCCAGAGTGAGAAAAATTGTGTCTGGGTTTGATTATGTGGTGAAGTGGCCTGCGGATG
Source organism: Poecilia formosa (assembly GCF_000485575.1). Classification (NCBI taxonomy): domain Eukaryota; kingdom Metazoa; phylum Chordata; class Actinopteri; order Cyprinodontiformes; family Poeciliidae; genus Poecilia; species Poecilia formosa. The sequence continues at coordinate 113,484 of NW_006800314.1, read as the reverse complement.
GGAACAAGGGGCAGAATGTGTTCAGAGCTCGGATGCCAATTTAATTTCTTTGGGGTTTTTTGTTTTTATGATTTTATTCCCAGGATTTCCCATAATGTATCGCATGGGCACAATCAAATGCATCTTTAGATCCTAGCTGTAGGATTGTATGATTCTGGTGTTTTTGGCTGAAAAAAAGAATGTGTAATCATCGTCTGTTAGTTATTATTTCATGCATTACCTTGTTTATTGTACCTTATTTACTCATACAAGCTTGTCTTACAGCTGTAACTTTATCACAGCCTTCAATAAATAATTATAAATACTAACTATGCTTGTGTACAAATATTGCAGAGGCAATAGAGGTAGAGGTATTTAGTCTAACTCACTTTTTGTAGTATATAATTTATGACCTACCTTGGACGTGTTTACTGCCTTTATTTGCTGACACAAGTGTTTTACGTATTATGTTGTCAGCTCACATTTTGCTGATAATCTCTCAAACTCTTCAGCTCAGGAAGAGGAGCAGTAAAGAATGCGCCTTTTTATCGTTTTCAGCAGGTCTGGAAAATGCCCGGATGAAAGTCGTGCAGTTTGGTCCCTTTTCCGCTGAGCTGACTCATATGTGGCGAAAACATCCAATATGGCTTCCCGCTGCACGTCCAAAAATGGGAGCAGGTCAACCCGAGGTCTGCTGGGTGTCAGGTATGCACAACCCGGTTCTGAAATTGACCTAGCAAAGTCAAAGTGTATTTAAAAGCCTTGGTATCCGGTTTGGCTTTTTTTCGTACTATCATCATTCAGCTGTTTCATGATGACATTTGGAGAACTGATGATGTTGCATTATACCATGTGAGGTGGATCCCATGACATCATTTATCATGGGATCCTTTGTGCTTTATGATCTCTTTGGTCTAATGTGTACCAAACCTGACCTGAACCTTCAAAGACACATGAAGGCAATTACAAAGCCAGCCTTCCGTCACCTGAAGAACATTTCCGGGATTAAAGGGGCTAACGTGCCAGCAAGCCGAAACACTGAGTTCGTTTACATAAAAGTTGTAATCCCACTTGTTTGAAGCCACTTTTGATTCCTAGTATCTGGAACATTAATCAACATATTTGATGTATATTCTGTTTTGAAGATGGCATTTGACAAAATGTAATGTTTATTTCATGGTTTTCAGGTGTAAAGCACTTTGAATTGCCTTGTTGCTGAAATGAGCGACACAAACCTGACTTGACTTTGATTGTAGTATGTGAAAACTTTACAGCTTTCTTCGGTATTCAGGAAATACTTCCATCCAGAATTCAAAGTACTATTAAAATCATTTACTCCATTATAAAGTGACTGTGGAAATTTTGCCAATGGTGGTCATAAAGACGGCTGAGTGACTCCTCTGCCTTGCATTTTCGACGTTGTGTCGTGTAACTTTATATCCACGATGAGCACTAACAAAGCCTCCCCTGGTGTTCACTGTTACTCTAAAGCAAACACGGGGGCTTGTCTCATTTAACCTGGGAAGTGAGGCATGTCGGACGCTTAACAACCATTCCAAGATAAAATGATCTTTTCAAGGCTGAGCTGAAGCTGCCGAGAAGACCACGCTGAAAAGAAGGCGGGACGTTTCTGAAGACATTTCAAAAGAGGCCGATTGTCTGTTAATCTTCCGTGTCATCGTAATAAATCATGTGGTGCCTCGGTGGAAACTGAGCACAAAGATATATTTGACCCTACATTCATGGGTGCTATGCGTGTACGACTAAGTGTCGGCAGACCTCATCAAGATCTTATCCGTGCAGCACAGATGCACAAACCACTGTTGATGAGAAGATCTCAGCTGAAATGAAAGCGGACTAAGATAACGCTGGGCGATTCAGGACAAACATGAGTTAGCATGCTATGGCTACCGAGGCTCCAGGAAACACAGACAGAAAACACAGCTGTCTGAAACCAACGTTTCTCTCAAAACATTTTGTCAGGCTCAGTCTGAGATTTATCTGATATGAGTACTGACTAAGAAACATCAATCATCATGGCAAAAGAAAAACTCATATATTTCTCAAAATTTTGGGAAACGCTCGTACTGAAGAAGTAAAATCCATTGCTGAGATCAGACACAGACGTGAAATGGCAACTTCTTTTTAAATTCAGTTTATTTATTCAATACCAGTTAACCATAAGCCATCCCAGTGGGATAAAATGATCAACTATCCAACTGGTCTTCCTCAGTGGTTTTTAAACTGTGCAGTGACAAAATATTTCCACACGACAGACGTACAAACGTATGGGGGAAAAAAACAAACATTTCCACTCCTGACAGTTTACGTCACCTGGCGTATAAGAAAAACACACACACACACACACACACACACACACACACACACACACACACACACACACACAGCTCTTTCTACCATCCCCTCCCTGCACTCACACACACATTTTGGCATGTTTAAAAAAGCCACGCATGGAAGAGTGATGTCATTTCAATCTCCTGACAGTTTCAATGCTGTCAGTAGGCAGACACAAACAACAACGAACATTTCACACAGAGTTCAGTAACAAGCAGCACCAAAAAGTTTCTGTTCTCTCCATTTTCTGAATTAAGCCTCCACAGGAAATAGCTGACTCCACAGTTACTTAAGACAGCCTTGTGCCCTGATTAGCTTGTGATTTGATTTTTTTTTTCCTCAGAGTGCAGTTTTCACCAGCAGTAAAACCAAAGAAAACAGGACTCGTTAATTTATGACTTTATGAGATGAAGACAATTACAAAAACATATGAGGTGTATGCATTCACTGCACATCCTTTTTAACTGCTTGTGGCAAATCAGATTCTCAATCTGTCATATCTCATAGGTCAGCGATTTCAAGCGAGGATCAGGATCGAAATGAATGGTAGCATAAGGTTTTCATCAAATGTTTACGGGTTAAATTCCACATGAGATTAGGCATTTTTATAGCAAATTATCTCTGACAGTAGAAATAAACACATTTTTTCACATGATGAGTTTATTTCTAAACTGGTTGGCTTACTCATAAAAGATGCAAGTGGAAATGAAAGAAGTGGCGCTGCATTGGGTGAATAGGTGTACAAATTGGTGAAGGGGTGAACTGACCGGAGCCTGGGCATCAAATGACAACGAGGGCGACTTTCGTAATCAAAACAGCCATTTTGTCCTCAGTCCAGCTAAATAAAGCTTGTTTAGGGCAGCAAATGTTACATAATAATTATAATTTGTATAAATATATACTAAAAAAAATGTGTTGTTGTGTTTAGGGAACCATCATTTTTATTTCTAAATTTAGCATTTTTCGCAATAACGTGGGTGGATAAAGTTCCTTCTGTGGGGATGTTATTTGTGTAAAAGAAAAAAAAATCCTCTAAAGTTTTTGTATTTGTGACTAATGTTTGTAAACTGTGAGTGTTAAAAATTAAGTTAATTCTGGTTTGGTCTCATGATCTTTACCTTTAAAACTGATTCTAATTCTGAAAAAGCACGTAGTTTCCAACCTAATGACCAAAAAAAAAAAAAAAGACCTAAAAAATGATTACTGGTTGTTTTGTGGATATCTAGTGCAATTTTTCCATCAAAAAAATCTAAGCAAAAAAAAAAAATACTATCTTTTTTTGGTTTTTTATTGCTTTTTGCCAAAGTTACTGAGAGCCACTGGAAAGTCCAAACCCCAGAGCCACAGGTTGCTCACCCCTGCTCTAGACATTTCAAGGGCAACTTTCTGAAACTCAAACCGAGCGTCAGAATGGAGAAGAAAAGGGATTTGAGTGACTTTAAACATGGTACGGATGTTTATTCCCGACATGCTGGTCTTAGAACTTCAGAAACTGATGATCTCTGGGGATTTTCACGCGCGGCCTTTTCTTTCCTCGTTGACGTTCGAGGTCGGAGAGGAAAGGGAAAACTGGCTGAAGATGACAGAAAGGCAACAGCAGCTTAAATAACCACTTATTACGACCAAGGTATGTAATAAAACAACACCCGGTGCCACTTCCTTCAGCTAGGAGCAGAAATCTGAGACCATAATTTATAATGGCTCACCATAGTTGGGCACTATAAGACGGAAAAAACATCGCCTGTTCCAAGCAGTCTCAATTTCTGCAGCAACGTTGCCATGTTATGGTCAGAGATTATCTTTAACGAGATTGAGAAAATTGTTAAAAGGGAAGTCCCTTCAAAGCGTTTGCTGACGATTTCAATGCTCAAAGCTAGGTTCAGTGTATTTTAATGCTGATTGCTAAGAAAATTATAAAAGTTAATGGGAAGAATGAGAAGTCACCAACCGTAACTGAATAGAAACAGAGACTATAAAAAGGTGTGTGATGGGGAAAATGACTGCATCTTTACAGATGAAAGTGAATCTTTTCAACCGGAGATGGAACATGATTAAAGTACACTTCTGTCTTTAAAGTATACAGGTGATAAAAAGTTTTGGAAAAGAGCTCCAACAAAAGATCTCAGGCAATCTTCTGCTTTGAACTGTATAAACTTAGATAAAGAGTTAAACAACACGACTGCATGGATCCATCATACCATGCATCAAAGATCCAGGCTGGTGGTGGCGGTATCGTGGTACAGGGAATATTTTCCAGCTGTACTTTGGGCCAATTAGCACCATTTGTAATTTTGTTTTAAACACCACAGACTATCTGAGTGCCAATGCTGATCAAATACATTGTCGTATGATGGATACACCGTACCACAAAGCTCAAATCTTCTCAAAATGTTTTTTTTTCAATGGGATGAATTCACTGGAGAGCAATGACCTACACAGTCACCAGATCGTAACTTAGCAACTTTAAGAAAACGTTGAAGATTCAGCCAACAAATCGGCACAAACTGTAATTTTATCCTTTTAAAATAATATAAGGTACTTCTGAAGGCATGCTCTTCTGATTAACACACACTATATGTTTTAAAAGAGATAAACATAGATACACAACCGGTTAAACAGCCTTGGTTACATCTTATCAGTGTGAAATTCAAAACAATCTGCTGCTAACATACAGAAAAAAAAAAAGTCTTTCCACGAGTGATCTGAAGTTCGGCAGCTGTGGTTTATTCAGATAAGCTGTGCTTTTCACTGCTTGAACCTCATCCACAACCACAACTCTTACAAAGCCATAAAGATCCGCTTTGCCTAAAAAGCAGATCTGACTGGAGAAGGTCACTTTGGCAACAATTTCAAGACAGTTCACAACTCAAAACCTTGGCTGAAAAGAGCTGGGCGCAATTAAAACTGTGCGGCGTTATTCTTGTCAAGTTCTAAAAAGTCCCATTGATTCTCTTTAAACTCATATTTTAATTTAAAGATTTGCTTTCTAATTGTGTGACTATTTTTATAGAAAGGGTTTGCAAAGAAAACGTAAAGGTACACGACTAAAATAGATCATTTTGGAGACTGTCTTTAGTTTTGGTTTCTCCATGCGCACAGACCGGGACATTAAGACACACAAACTTCATTGAAAGACTCACCCAAAATCAGCAGCCCCTTGCCAAACCCCATGTCAGAGGCAATAAATAGATCCACACAGGAGATTTCTTTCAGATCTACACGAAATATCAATGAGCTTCAATTCAAACGCAAAGACTGGCTCCTCTCACAAAAGCTTTCGGGTCGATTTGTAGTCCGAGGGTCATGGAGATCCAAAAACAGAGGAACTGAAGAAACGAAAACCCCTCCTATAAGATAGGAATTACTAATAAGGCACTAAAAACAGTGAACGCTCACCAGCTTTCTTTCTCACTGATTCAGACTTTCAGTCTGAGCACACTCCTCTCTCTCTCTCTCTCTCTCTCTCTCTCGCTCTCTCCCTGTGATTCCCCTCCCCTTCTCTCTCTCTCTGGTTTTTTTCTGCCTCTCTTTTCCTCTCTTTCTCTAATCTCTGCGGACCTGTGTCCCTCAACAACGCTCTGTCTCGATCTCTTTGTCTTTCACTCCAAATCCTCTCCTTGTGAACAAGTTTCTCACTCTTGTCGTATCACGTTGCACCCACACTCACACTCACACACACACACACACACACACACACACACACACACGCTTTCACAATATCCTCTGCTGCTCCANAAAAAAAAAAAGTAGTAGGGTGGGAGGATGTTGGGGGGGGTTGGACAGAAATCAAAAAAAGAGCGTGATGACTAACATTTAATCTAAACAGCTGCTGCTTAAGAGTTTGAGAATTGCCAGTAAGTACTCTTATATCCGCTCACATTCTCCTCTAACTTCTACTCTACTTCTCCTCCCTCCCCCTTCTCTGCTTTTTCCCTGCTTTCCCTCGGCAGCATTCAGCTCTTCACCCATTTTCCAGTGCCTGCATTTTCTCATCCCCCCCCGGGACACAAAGAAAGCCGGCTGCAGACGGATGTAGGGGTTGACCTCTGCGAGGTTTCTCTGGTGTAGATTAGAGAAGGGCAGCTGGGTGGAGAAGACGACACGATGTGGTAACAAAACTTAAAACTGTCTTAAAACTTAGAAACCTGCAAATCAGTCCAACTCTGGTATTTTAAAAAAGTAGTTCAAGAACAGCAAAACCGATCTTTAGCCTTACAAGCACCTGGTCAAGTTTATTTGTAAAGCACGTTTCGGTAAAAGCGCTTTACAGCATTAAAAACGTACAACAGCGACCGTTTATGAAACAAGAAGTAAATACGACATTTTGTTGAATCCCATCATCCAAATCATCAAGCAGATACATGAAATGAAATGTGAGAAATGTTGACTCATGTTCCACTTACCGGTGCTGCTAATCAAAGGCAGCTCTGAACAGCTGGGGTTTAAAGGAACTCAGTGTTTCGACTGTTTTGTAGTTTTCTGGATGTTTGTTTCACATTAGAGGAGCACAGAAGCTGAATGCTGCTTCTCCAAGTTTGGTTCTGGTTAATGTACCTTGCTGCTTAGCTGCTCAGTTATTTATTGACCTTCTTATTGACGTTTTAGGCAGACCTGTGAAGACACTGCCGCAGTGATCAACTCAACTAAAAATAAACACGTGTACGAGTATCTCTAGATCTTGCTTCAATCCTGGAAATGTCCTTCAGGTGACAGAAGGCCGACTTTGTAACTGTGTTCATGTGACTCTGAAGGTTCAGGTCAGAGTTCATCACTACATTCAGATTTCTAGATCTCTAGTTTCTAGCTGTAATAAATGAAGCCATTGTGCCGACTCTAGATCGCTCCAAAGATAATAACTTCCGTTTTATTTCTGTTCAGCTGGAGAACATTATGGTGCCATTCACTGATGTCATTGATGGCGTCGCATTTACTAATACCATGATTAGAATTACTCATTGTCAGGATCTGTACAAAAGCCTTAAAATAACAAATTTTATGCAGCTATGGACTTCCAGTGGCTCTTGGAGATTGATCTTGTCTTTCTTACCATCCTCTGCTTTGTGTGTGGTAGACAGATACATAGGGGTCTTCATCATGCTTTGATTGGCACCGTTGCTTTAAACTTTTTGATCATTCCTCTGACTCTAGATATCATTTTAGGTGATTGTCCAATTTCTCCATTTCTTGATTAAGAACTTGGTGGTTTAGGACATTTCCTGACTTTTTTTTTTATGAGTGCAATTTTCCCTTTTTAAGGAGTGGCTAAGAAAACAAATTGTCTCCAGATAGCAGGTGTAAAACCTCCATTCCTCGAGGGCTTTTGTCTCTGCAACATTTCACTGTGTCTCTTCATCACTGACTCATATAATTAGGTCATTAGCAGGACTGACATAACTCCTACAGTCATTTGTTTCACATGTTTTGGACTTGAGACACCAATTACCCTTGCGCTGTCATACAATACATAGAAACAGGAAGCTCAGTTCAACTCAATTCAAAAATACTTCATTAACCTCAAAGGGAAATCAAATGTTGTTGTAGCTCATTTTACAGCTTGTTACAGGTTTGTTCAAAAACCTTTTGCTGTAGAAGGTAATCGGTATGGACAGGAAGTTCTCCTGTAGTGGTATTTAAACGCCTGGCTTACAGTCTCTGCTCTAATTCGTCCCAAATGTGTTCTGTTGTGTTGCAGTCAGGATTCTCTGCAGGCAACACAAGTTCTTCTATATCCGTCTGCTGCGCACAAGGCCTCTGGGCTATTGGCTGTAGAATCTGGTTCTACCAAATTGTATCTCTTTTTCTGAGACGCAGCAACGGCCGAGAGCTGTGCAGTAAAATACTTTTGGAACTTGGGAGTTGCAACTTTCCAAAGAGTTACAGAAGGGCATAGAGTTATTAGTGGTTGGTTTGAGTTTTACTGGTGAAAATAACAGCATTTTATTTTTATAAAGGAGGAAAGAGGTTTTTGGTTCCCACTCTCCACCAAACTGTAGGCTACTAGTCAGGCAACTTATCCCATCATCAGCGCATATAGTTGACATAAACAAGACCAGCAGTCAAAACACACACACATAACACAACCCAGGGGAGAGTCAAGGCTCTAATAATAAGGCCCATTTCATGGTTCGTTGTCCAGTCATGAGAAAAGAACGGGGAAAGTGTATACCGTAAAAGACTGTGTGGGTTTTCTGAGTCACTGTGCAGGTCAGATCATTTTGAAGATAGCTGCTGATGTCTACATGGCCTGCACCCACAGTGACACATGCAGAGATAAAATATCTGTGAAAGATGTGGAACCTAAAACACAAAGACTGAGTCAAACCAGAAGTAGAAGAAGAAAAACAACAACTGGTTTTAACAAAAACACTGAGAGGAGGCTTTGGTACATAACCTAGAATATTTAAGTAGCTGTGTATTGCAGACTTCTGCCCAGGTCCCTCTTGAAAATGAGATCTGGATCTCAGCGGGGTTTACCTGGTTAAATAAAGGAAATAAAAAAAATAAAAAAAAATTTAATCTCTATCACACCAAACTGTTAAAAAAGGTATAAGATATAAAAAAATAACTCAAACTTCTTTCCTCTTCTCCTCCTCGGCCACTTTAATGACTTTAATCTCAAAATCAACACAAACACAAGACAAACCACACACAGGCACCAAAACACATGGTCGTAATTTTATAAGCAGCCCTGCTGCAAATTCAATTTGTCACCACCTGAAAACATGAACCGCAGTATGAAATACAAAAATAAAGCTAAGCTAGCCAGCCACACACCGCCGTGCTTCTGAAGTCTAGCATCCACATATAGGAGCATTTATAGCAGGAAGGAAACCGTTAATACCAAGTGATGAGCCCAGGGTCCATTTAGTTAGAAGATTTTGGGATTTTGCTCATAAATCTTTGCGGTTTTGGTCCTTTTTAAAACAGTCCTTTATGCCAAAAGAGTATTTATCTGGAATCAATTGAGTGTTAACATGGATCAGACTGCATCACACTAACTTCACATAGTTTGGTCCCTTTGTTTCCCCCTTGGCTCGATTGCTGATAACCAAACAGAAAAAACGGGTGAGGCTGGTTTTAATGTGTGCAAATGAAATTACACGACAATAGCAGAACTACAGTAACAGCTTTGTTTCTGTTGCTGGGCTCACATCCAGGACAGTCTGGCACATCTGAGGCAAATCACAGCCAGCCACATTTTCAATTTTTGAAAATAAAAATAGAAAATATGCCTCAGGATTGTTCCCAATTGTTTGTTTTCCCACAACAAAGTGCTGCTTAGAATAAACTGGGCTTCCATGTCATCAGTAAGTGAGTTAATGTTAAGCTAATTAGCTTATTGACGTGGGAAAGACAAATGGGAAAAATAAAGAGAATCTATATTGTTTTGGAGTTTTTTTCACAGTGCCCTGCAAACAGCATGGCAATGGCAGCCATGCTGTTTGCATTACATCCATTACTAACTTCATTGAAACTGAGTTCAGTGAATTTACGCAGGTGCCAAATTGGGAAGTAAATGAAAAATGATACCCAATTTTTAACATTTTGCAAATAAAACAGTGGAACTGTGTTCAACTCCATTTGCCCTGATACACCTAAATAAAATCCCACATCTATGGACTTGACATTTTCCTCCCCATTTGATTGCAAAATAGCTGAATCTCAGTCAGACTGACTGGAGAGCTTCTGTGAACATCCAAGTCTTCACATAGATTTTCATTTGCGTTTGGCACCGTACTTTGACTGGACTGTTCCAACGCGGATAGCTTGAGTTACATGAAACTCTTGATTGGCTCTCTGAGGAACAATATTCTTGACAGGCAAGCTGTCTTTGAAAGTTTGCACTTGTATTTTCAGTCCTCAGATAGCGGTTACTTAGTCATGATGGAGTATTTTTCATTAATGGTTTTTCAGGCTTTCAAAGTCTGTTTACTATTCGTCTAACTTGTTTAGATTAGAGTGGTTTTCCTTCCACGTCATAATCTTGCACAACTCTGAACTGGTGTAAAAAAAAAAAAAAATAGTACATTGAAATTTGCTGTTTATTTTATCTGATAACTTCATTTTTTAAATGAACTTTACCTTTTTTTAACCTTTTATATATAAAAAAAAAAAAAAAAAAACTTTGATGGAAATGTCGACTGTGTTGAGAAAGAATCACGAGAAATGTAAGTCTGGTTTGGAAAAGAAGTGGAGGCAAAGTCAGATCAAAGCACCGCCGCAGCATTTAAAACCGGGTGAATTATTGTTTGTTATTAAATGGTGAAACAATCACCAGACGTCTGGTCTTTGTGAAAGAGATACTTTGGCTCCTCTATCGAATAATCTTTCCAGAAGCTGATCAATAGTCCCAGATGGCTGTGGTTTATTGACCTGTTTGTTTGCTTGACATTCTCTTGTTACAGTCGCCTACAGAAAGTCAAACCAAATCTAAAGTAACTGCCCTTTTCCCTGCTTCCTACTTCAGATGTTCCCTGCTCACAAAACTGACAGGAGAGAGTGAACCTTTTATAACTTGTGCATCTGAAAAAACTTCCTTGATCAGTTGCCCTTCTGGTTTGGGTTCAGGAAATAAAACAATCTGCTGCGTATGGCAAACTGTCCATGTCGCCTATAACAGGTGGGGAGTTTTAAAGCTGTTTGATTGTTGCAAACTGTCTGCTGATGCACAATCCTACTTGAAGAGCCATAAATATGCCTAGCTATGTGTGAGGAGGACAAAAATGCTTGAAGATACTGTAAACAACTAAAAGAGAGATAAGGACGTGTGGACTCACATCATGACGTGTACCGTTTTCCCCCCCCCAGCCCACCAACACTTGTTAGAGAGGAAAAAGGTTGCCGTTGTCATGGTTTCTGCGCTGTGTTCACAAACAATCTCTGAAGCGTATAAGGAAGTCGCAGATTAGAGTTTCGGTTTGGTGCAGCTGGTTCGCTTTTTTTCAAGTCGAGCCGGTTGTAGGCTTTCGGGCTCAATGAAAGGCCACCGATGTGACCAGATTTCGTCGTCTCCCTCTGTCCCCTAACTCCTCCTTTGGTTTCACATGGCCTCATGCTGTCTTGGCCTCCAGAAGCATCATCATGACTCCCTGTCATCGTTTGTCTTCGTTTTAGTGCAGACAGAGAGCCAGACGCACGGAGACAAACGGAGAGACACATGGAGACTCACAAATCATCCACACATGCAGGCAGGAAGAGGAAGAGTTTATGTTGCTTCAGCATCTTCGGTAAACAAGAAGCAGACGCACCACGTGTATGTATATATATGTGTGTGTGTGTGTGTGCGTGTGTGTATACGTATATCTGCATGTAGTCAAGTTTCACCTGTTTAGATTTGTTTGTGTCTGAGTTTTAATGACTTGTCTGGATCTAAGTCTGTATCTGTTCTCTTATGGGCTTCATATGTTCCCATATGGACAGATCTAACTAGTGTGTGTGTGTGTGTGCGTGTGTGTGTGTGTGAGTATCCGTCGCCAGTAAGCATAAATCCCACATGCTTTTAACTGACGTCTGTGCAATGTGATCATCTGTCATCTGAACGGAGGAGCTGTGTGGGAAAAATGTGATCTGTCAGAGGGAGAATGTTATTTATACAAGTAGCAGTTTGAACGGTTTTCAGGAGTTTGTGTGGGCAGCCCTCCATGTACTTCTTGATGTGATTTGCATGTGACAGCGTGATGCCTTGTCACTTGATTAAGACAGTTGAAACTGAAACTGTGGCTTTGCTGCTGTCATTCACCGGACCAGCTTAGCAGTGAGCTAATCTAAAGCAACCCAAGAAGAGGAAGCTACATGCAGCCTGGGACAGGCTCTATAAAGGACTTAAAGGGGCAGTAGCCCAGGGCCACCGTTTTTTTTTTCTGGGGGGGGGGTGACGTCCCAAAGACTTTTCTTTTCTTTCCTTTTCTCTTTATTTACTTTAGTCATAAAATCATTGGATCTCACGTATGTTTTAGTTCAACTGGACGCAGACCAAAAGCGTGAACTCTTGTCCACCGACAAACCAAGGTCTCGGTCTGGTTGGATGAACTCTGCAAAAGCAGGAAGTGGACTATTGCGCAGGGCACTCTGGGTAAATACAGCCAAAATCAATGCACCTCTTGCAAAAAATGACTTGAGGTCTTTTACCAAAGGCAAAAGAGAGATCCTACAACCACTAAACTCTGACGCTACCCCAGTTTAGCGTGTCTTCTTCTGAGGTTTTTGTGTTGTTTCCTTCAGTGGTTTTTGGTGCAGCGCCACACAAGCGAGAGGGGAAGCGGGGGGCGGGGAGCAGGTCTTCCGATGAATTTGGATTGTTGGACACAATGCGGCGTGACATCAAACAGCACCAGCCGAAAATTTAACAAATGTTGCCTTTTTGGTCCTCAATCAAGCCGAGTCTACTGGACTATCAAGTATGAAAACACCCTTACAGTGCTTACCGCTTCTTGAAACAAGAATTTCTAACACAAAACATTTCACAAAACAAATACTTTTATATTCTTCAAGTACCGGCATTGTATTTTCTGGTACTTTAGGGTGAACACTAGACTGGACTGGTAGCTCTGGAAAGTTAAATCCATGAAAATGTGGTGTTTTCACATGAAATATGTGAAGGAACCCTGTGCTTGATTTTGCCCAGATACTGAAAAACAGAGCAGCTTACTGTAGATTAGAGTGTGGAGGAGGAAGATCTGGACAGCTCTGTTATTTAATCAGTGTCTGAAACCTCTAAACAGTTCGTCAGGAGCCAAACGGACAAACCCCTGTTGTGTGTGCCTGTTTAAGGCACTGCAACAATTCAGACTTGAAAAAGTGATTTGCTTATGCTGCTTGAACTGACCCCGAATTCCTCAGGTTGAATTAACTTCTGCACGTTATCTGGAGAGGTTTTCCTTATTCATCTTGTAAATTGCTAGATTTCGTTAAAAGTGAACATTTAGGCTTCCAATATTGAAGACTTTAAGGAGATTACAGGGCAAAAATAGGAGATGAAGGCTCCGAAGCTCCTCCAGAGCTAAAAAAAAAAAAGGTCAATTTATAAATTTTTTTTTTCTCCCATACTTCAAGAGAAATTCTTCATTTGCCACAGTAAATCACTGGATTATGCTTTTGGTACATTTTTCTATAACATTCATCTTGAATTTCCAAAACATGAACCTTCAGCTGCTTTCCATTCATGTGACACGACAGCTAGCTGGCGCAGAACTGAAACTTGCTGAGCCACAATCCTGAACTGACATAATCTATGTTTGCATCATTAAGTTGTTCAGCGTTGTAGGTTTCACAACTTTTATCTATCCCATGGCTCATGTTGCCTATGTTTACATCAGACACTCTGCTAACATTGTACAAGTTGCCATGGCACCAGATAACCTCAGCGACAATAAAATTATGTATTTTTAAAAAGTTATGATCACACAAATGGTTTCATTGGTATCTTTGGTTGTTAGAGAGTTTACAGACAGGCCACATTATTTATAGTTCCTGTTCTTAAAGACAGATTTGACATCTGGCTGTGGCTCATGTGAGCTTTCAGACGCAACCATCAAGAGGGAAAAGTAAATTTTCTCCAGCTGCTCGATAATTCTTTAAAGAAGAATTCAATATTTACTCTTCACACTCTACTTAATGATTAACGCAGGGCTCTTTGGCAGTCTGCGAGTTGCCTCAAAACCCGTTGCATCGCAGCAGAAGCACCGTGGAAAAACTCCGGTAGCAGATGTAGAAATATATCCGAGCCCTGAAGCTGGCAGGACGCACACACTCCCTCAAACAGGATCTTTCCATATGGAAACACATCGAGGGGACCGTAATCACTCATATTCAGTTGCGACTGGCATCCTGAAAACAACACACAGATGTGTTATTTAATGTTCCCTCCACGAGGTGCAGGAGAGTCAAAGCTGGCAATCCCCACAGCCCCCCTTCAGTAACCACATCCTCCTTCGTTTCCTGTGTCCTCGTCGCTGTCTATTTTTCGCTTTAGCACCATCGCCGTACCTACGTGTGCGGCGCGAAGCGGCAGAGTGTTCTTTTTCCACATTTTACATTACGGTCTTATTCTGAATTGTACTAAATGAATCTATTTCCTCAGAATTCTACACACAAAAATCTCCACATTATGACAAAGTGGAAAAAAGTCTTGGATTTCTTTGTGATTTCTTGGTTTTCTATTTTTATTACATTTGTGCAAATCTCTAAGCCCTTTCTTCTCCACATTGTCATTATAAGATATTCATGTGTAGACCTTTGAGGAAAGAGATTCATTTAGGACAATTCTGAACGAAGCCGTAACTTGACAAAACATGAGAAAAGTGAAGCACTGTGAATACTTCGGTAAAGATTTTCTCATTTTGTCATGTTGCAACCACAAACAGCTCTCGCCAGTGAAAGAAACATGCTACCATGGTACGATGCTGCCACCACCGTGTATTGCCATGAGGTATCAGTTTCTAACCACCAGTTTCTATCCATGCTGAGCAAAAAAGTTCAGATTTGGTCTCCTTGGACCACAACAGTCTTTTGTTCTACATTTTTGCACACGGGACTTCTACTGGCTTTTTTTTTCAACTTTGGTTTTCTTGTTGCCACACGCATAAATATTAGATTTACAGTTAGTTGTCATGGCGACAGGACTCATGCATGAGCTCTCTGCTGTGTACCTTGGTCTGCACGATGTTGTTTGTTCACCAGTGTTCTCTAACAAACCTCTGAGGGCTTCACAGAACACACAAGTCAACAATATTTAGAAACCAGGTGACTTCTGAAAGTAAATTAGATGGACTGGACATATTTTAGCGATGTCAAAGCAAATTGTTGTCTGAAATCCTCACATTAATTTCCTCCTATTTCAGAATTACGCACCACCAAGTTAAATTTTTAACTTGACAGGCAAAAGTTTGAGCTATCTGAATGATCTTTCCAAGATACGTATTTTAAAACAAAATTAACGTTTTTGAGTCTCCAGACTAGCGGCAGCAGAAATTAGTAAACACCTCGTGGAAAGTCGGCTGAGCTCTTCATAGAAACGACTTCTTAGTTCAACACTAGCAAACGGCCAAGTGGAGAAACATTGCCATGAGGTGCTGAAGGCCAAACGTCGGAAAGAGCAGGAGCTTCTCAAAGAGACGGAGACCCGATTTCAAGGCGTTAAATTGTAAAGTCACATTTCTTTGAAGTTGCGTTTGACATATACAGCAATCTTATAGCGCTCTTGTAAAATATCACTATCTGCCTCGAAAATACAACATACTGCCCCTTGAAGGCAGTTAACTTTATTCACTTTCTATTATATTCAAAACAGTTAGAGGGGGGGTGAAAAGAAGAGAAAGCTGGGTGTTTTAGGTGTTCATCACATTGTTTCGGTTGTTTTCTCTGTTCAGTTGAAATGTACAAAATTTCAGCGCAGATGATTATATGTATGACAAGTGTGTGTTTAGCAATCGTACAATGTTATGTGCAATGGTCAGAGCAGTCCAAATTACCGTTCTGTTTACTTCTCTTTTCACTGCCACTGTGCGAACACAAACATTGCTAAACACTCGAGGTGTGCTGCTGCTTTACAAACGATGCACAAACATTCATTTGCAGTTAGCAAGCGAGAAGATGTGTGTAGGGCTGCGTCAGCCACGTATGATGTGTGCGCCTCACTCACTCTGATGCTTTTATACCCTGTATTTTTATCCCGGAGCGTACGCAGCTCCCCGCCACACCTCAAGTGGCTTTTCTGCGATGCCACATGAGCCGAGGCGTAAGCGCACACTCGCAGCTGCGGTTTCAGCTCTGGTAGATTTCTTAATTTAATCTGCAAGAGTTTCACAAGTTTTTAAAAGCGTGATTTTTTTTTTCTTGTGTTTTTTTTTTTGTCACTGATGTTCTTTGACACAGGAAGAAGAGACGGGTAGTGAAAGCATCAGTACAGTTGGTTCATAACACAAATTGAGGACAGGCCTTTTTGTGTGTGTGTGTGTGTGTGTGTGTGGGTTATGAGTTCAAAGTGAAGCAGCAATAATTACAGGGGATCCTGAAAATGGCTTATGTTAATGTTGCCTTTAAAAAAAAACAGGCAGAGTACCTTTAAATTTATTTCACATGAAGCTGGTTTCATCATTTCGACCAATCTGTGTCGCGTTCTCCTGGTAAAACTTTACAAAGCTTTCTCAAACAAGCGTGTATCTCTTGTGAGTTTCCATGCAGAGAGATTGTGCAACACAACTTAGAGTAACGCCATGCAAACAGACATTTCTCAGCTTCCTTTGCAACTCTGTGAGAAGAAGATGTGTGATAGAACAACAGCCTCAAATGAGAACTGAAAAAGCAGATACAGCAAAGTGTTGAAGCTCGCATTTGATGCTGCAGCAGCTGTGCATACTCAGACGAAACTGCCCATGGCAAGTACATCAAAGTTGAAGTTTGCATTAAGCTGGGTTGAAGTATTACATTTGGAAAATTCTCCAGTCTTTTAGGGGTTTTATTTGTTTTTGAAGCTTGCCAGAGCTGGCAAAACCACAATGGGCATAAAACCACAATGAGGCACAGGATCTGACGATAGCTGAAGTAGTGAACAAAATGTGTAGTTATGTATATCAATTCATCTTCAAGTCAACTCTGACCAGCTTTCTTCTCAGTGTTGAAGAAAAAGCGATTTGTCGTGCGGATGTCGCTTTGGGGTTTATGGCTGCTGTAAGCTGTATGTCCACCGCACCCATCTCTACTTTATGGAAATCTGGTGGCTGTGAAGCGCAGTGAACTCTTTTACTGTGTTCAATAGGGCAGCTTTGGGACATCACACGTTACTGTATTAGAAGTGCCAATCCACAAAACAGTGACACTGTGGTCGTAAATGGAGATGGAGAGTATCTAAAAAACTCACACCATTACACCATCAGCCTGAACTATTAATACAAGGCAGGATGCTTTCATGTCAAATTTTAGCTGGAATCAATACTCATAGGGCCACTTAACATTTTCCCAACCTTTTATACTTGGTTTGCATGTCTCAATAGAGGCTCTCCCAAACTTCATCGGAAGTGTTGAAATCGCCCCTCGCTGTCAAAAGTTGTGTCATCTTGTTCACAGGGAACAAGGGAGGTGTCCTGCTCCCTTTCTTGACACCAGGCTTGGGTTGAGCTATTTGGGTGACTGATCATAAGTTTGTTGTACAGAAATGCGCTCAGATAGCAATGTTGATATTTCACTTCAAATATTGTAGTCTGCCTGTAGGTTTAGCAATGGCAGTGAAGGAAGTGAACAAAGTGTGTTGGCCACACTTCCAAATATTGACTTAACAAAAACAGACCATTCCTGTCTGTTCGGCTCGGCACTGGGAATGGTTGGGTGGGCAGTGGGGGACGGTTTTTTACAGTGCGGATAATGTCCGGTAACCTTCAAGCTGAAGGTCCACACCTTCTGTTCAAAGCAAAGCGTAGAACATGAGGCTGGTTTTTACCAAAAAAAGTCTGCTCCTACAATCCTTTACTACTTCTGTACATGCAAGCGACATGAAAACCTTTGAGGAACGTTCATCAGATGCAATGAGGAACTATGTAGATCTGTAGGATTCTTCACAAAATACCTACAAAGATTGCTACATGGCTAAAAACTCTTGGACGGAAATTGCAAAGTCACTGTCCGCAGAGGGGGCTGTTTGCAGAAAGGTGTACTCTCACCTATACGCTTAGGGTGTGACAAAGGGGTGCCCCCTGGTGGTCTGTGTCATGTATGAAAACTGTAAGCGAATATGATTGTTTTGCAACCACATGACCTTTGTTTTTTTAACAGAAGTGGATCACAGTGTGGTTTTCTGCTGCTGCAACACATGTTCTTCAAGGTTGGGCATTCAGAGACGATGCTCTACGTAGCTTGACTGTAAAAAGTGGCTACTTGAGCTACTGTTGCCTCTCCCTCATCCCACAACAGTCTGCCCTTTCCTGTCTGACCTCTGACATCAAGGCATTTTCTTCCACACAACTGTAGCCCACCGGATATTTTTTTGTTTTAGAACCATGTCCTGTAAACCAGAATATCTGGTTAAATCAGCTGGAACCAAGAACATCCTGTCTATAAACAACAACCACTAGTACATAAAAAGTCAAAGCCAGTCAAATCAGCTTTTCCTAATTCTGGTTCTGTATTAATAACATTTTATACACCACATTCACCATCACCAATCCCATAATCTATAATCAAACCCAAGCTGGACTACACATGGCTAGAAACAGAAAGGAGCAACAATTTAAAATTACTTGCTTTCTTACTGATCTAAATTAAGTCATGTTCAGTTTAGCATGGTCTTTTTATAAAACCATGTTCATGCTTTGACTTCAAAATATATATTTTTGGCAAGCTTATGACCGACTAGGTTTGGACATGTATATTTAGACGCTATAGAGCATTTTTAAACCAAAGTGGCTTCAGAGCGGCGCCTCGCTCATAATAACAGGATGCAGTTCTCTGGTTTTAAGTTCACAGTTTCCATTTAAGGACACACGATATTTTGAAATCTAAATGTATTTTGTAAGCAGGTTATTAGTCAAAATGTATTGGGTCACAAAAATACACATCTCTGTAATCTAAGGTCCAATTTTAACATGATACTAAAAGGCCATCTATATGTAAATTTATTTTGTTTTATTTTAATGTTTTACTAAAAACGAGAAGGGGGGGGGGAAGCTGTTAAAACAGAGGAGACAGGATGACTCAAGCTGTGAAACTACAAGAGCAATCTGTGTAAAAATATGCACATGTGGGTTCTGCGGATAATCAGTCATTATAGGGTTAGAGTTTGTTTACATTAGAGACTGATAGTTTAGATTTTTAATTTCTCCATATATAACAGTGAACCTACATGCAGGAATTTCTCCCAGTGAAGGCATTTTCCCCCCAGGGAAAGCAGGAATTACCGGCCCTTCCTCTCTCAATAATTCACTTCATTTACATGAAAGGATTTTTTTTATTTATTTATTAAAAGATTAGCTTGACGGACATATTGCTGCCGCTTCCTGTAGCACCAGGTAGGAACAGGAACATTTTCCCTGACACAAATATGAGACCAGACAGAGCCGAGGCGCTCTGCTCTGGTATTCATCACGGCTCTGCAGCCGAGGCAGAACAGGAACTCGACCCATCTGCCTACCTTCATCCGTCCCGAGAACACTGTTGTTCCGATAAAGCGCCCCGCCGTAGCCTAGCCGAGCACAACAGGTGGTAACCAATGGCAACAGGCTCGAGCGCGCCCCCACCCCGCTCGCTCTTCCCCCACCTGTCACTTCCTGAGGAAGCTCCTTCCTCATTGGTTCCTTCCTGAACGAACAAGTTGGACCGAGTTCATGAATGTCGTGGCCCTCTTCAAAACCAGAAACAGAGATCTTGGCGATAATAAATCTCCGGAAGACAAAGAGTTCTACTCTCACCTCTTCGGCAACATGTTATTATTCTGTGAAATGTGTGCGCTGCCGGTAAATCTTTCAGCCGAATAAACCTTTTGCGATGTTTGTAAAGGTGTGACAAGCTGAGTGAGTGCGTGCGCACATCTCCTCACTAAGACGTCATCTGGAGGGATAGTTTTCTTCACAGCAGGCCCCGCAGGTTAAAGAAGAAAAAATAATAATTCAATCACATTTAAGGAATTGATTTGCCTGTACAAAATGTTAAATGCCTGGATTTATTCCAATCTTCAGCGTTTTCTTGATAAATATCTCTCCAGACATTCTGAGTATTGGTTTCGATAAGATCAACACTTTTGTTTATAGTTTTTTAATCACATTTTGGCAGCTTTATTTTTACTCTGTCTGCATTGCTTAGCTTAGCACAACTGCACGTTGTGAATATAGATGGATAGAGAATAAAAGGTTTTATTATGTATGTCTATCTAGAGGAGCTACAAAACCTATAATTTGTCATCTACTGCAGTACCTTGAAAATGTTTCCTTTGAACTCTTTCACATTCTTCACCCTGCAACAAACTTCAATAATTTAATTTGGATGTAACTGTAACTATATTTTTTGCAAATCTGTTGAAACTGTGACTATGTCGTGAAACTATGGTATGATGCGGAAATCTGTGGGGGGAAAAAATCTCTGCCTTCTGCGAGGGCTCCCAATTCTAGAAGTTAGTACATGAGGATGATTGACAGCTCTAAGACACGCCTCCTGGCTCTGACTGGTTGTTTTTGGTTGATGCTGAGGAACAGATTATCTGTCTCAAAGCATGCTGTCATGATATGGTGACATGTAAAATAACATTGTATAAAAGTCACATAAAAAATACAGTGCGTGGCAGAAAGGTGAAAAGTATCCAGTAGAACAATAACAGTAAACATACGATCAGAGTTACAATGAAAAGTTTTAGCTCAAGGCATGTTCATGTGTTTCAGTGGTCTAGTCCAAACCCGGTGTCCGGTCAGGTGTGCCACATGAATCAGCTGAGAACAAGAACAGACCTAAAGCTTGGACAGTATGGTCAAGCTCCAGACCTAAGCCGAGATTAAAACAAAATCTGCAGCAAGACAGAAGAATTTACGTTCCGACTTCCTGCCCATCGAATCGGATTGAGCTAAACATTTTAGTCTGCAGATGTGCAAACGTGGTAGAGAAATAACCCAAAAGACTGACTGCGCATCAACGATCATTTTAGCTTTTAAATCTAAATCTTTTTTTATTCAGAAAGCACGTTAAGAAAGCTGTTTGATTCACTAACGTGCTGCACAGTATGAAAACAGATCAAAATATCGCACTGTATTATTTATAACCACTTTAAAAAAAACTCGATTAAATTATGCAAGACTTTTGAACAGCACCGTTCAATAAATTCACCTCTTGTATTTTCCTCTCATACCCGGCTTTCCTCCTCTCCCTCGGTCTCTCTGTGAAGTGAGGGGGTGGCTTAAAGGTGACAGAGGGCAGATGTTTCCTCTCTCTAGTTTTGAAGTACTTTGTAAAGATGGAGATAGTGGAAAAGGATAAATCCACCACCGAGTGTTTTTACGAGGGAGGCCACCGTCACACGCAGGCCATGCCGTCTTTGTTCTGGCAGCAGTTCTGGAAAGCACGGCTCTGCCGTTCCAAGTGGCGCTGCGATTACGAAACCTGAACGTTCACCTTAAACCTTATATAATCAAAGCTACTTCCAGCAGCCGAACCAGTGGGGGCTTGTCTGTTGCAACATATTGGTCTGGTCAAATAAAACTTTGTTCAGTGGGCGGATATAATCCCCATGTAGACAGACAGCTGGTAAGACCAGAGAAAGCGTTCTGTCTTTGTAAATGTTAGCATTAAGTCAATTCATCTGGAGAATTATGCCTCATCTGTCCGGTGCATCTGTCCCTCCATTTATTAACTGTTAACAGCTAGGGTTGTTTCTTTGGCCTGCGGGTATATGGCTGAAGGTGTCAGCTCCATACTGCCACCGTGTGGTTAGATTGAGTAATGTCGAGATTTTAGATTATTTCAAAAACAGTCACTGCATGTCGGAAGGATGTGATTTAAAAAAAAAAAAAAAGCAAATTGATTGTTCTATTAAATATTCTGACGATTAATCGATTAATTGGATAGCAAATTAGCAGATTTGTTATTTAGCCCTTTAAGCTGTTTTTGTGCGTAATTTGGAATACATTAAAAGATGCAAATAAACAAATAATGGAGTCCCTTTATAAATAGGAAAATAAACATATTATTGCATGAAGTGCAATAATATATTATTCCTTCACTGTACGCAAAGGATCTGTCTGCAGATAATTCAAAAAATCAATAGTGTGATAAGCTCAACCCTTTCAGTTTACAGTGCAGGGCATGGATTTTCTGGTTCTTTTCTTTAATTTACCGATTAATAATTGGACAGCAGAAGGTGTTTAGTAGATTTTTGTCTGCAGAATTTGAACCATGTGAAGCTTAAACTATGCCACTTGTTCATTTTTTATCGTAAATGCAAAATGTGGGTGTGAGTCTATACTTTTAACAATTAGTCGATTACTAGTTGACTATTACCTCAATAATCGATTAATCACAATCAATACGATTAATCTTCAGCCGTAATTAAGACACTGTAAGACACTTTTTTTTTTTGCATAACCCCAAACAGAGAGAAAATGAAAGCAACAAGCCCCATGCGGTTACAGAGTCTGAAGTTATGATGACTGAAACATGCTGTGGTGTCTTGTTAACACTTAGCACATCTGTTTCTGTGCTAAATGAGCTGATCGGCTCATTTTGACCTTTTGACTGCTTATGCAGACTAAATGAAACCAGGCACAAAACTACCACAAGACGGGTGTGATCTTTGTCATGCACATGGTGTGAGAACTGTCAGAAGTGTTTCCTGGAATGGGAAAATACCAAGAAACAATGAAGTTCCAGGAAAAAAGAAAGCAGACTCTCTCTCAAGTCTAAAAACAATTAAAATGGCCTTCATCTTTTACCAGGTTGTAAAATTATTTTGATCTAACCTCATGTGTACCGAAAAGAAAGTTGGATCAAGTTGCTCAGAAGCTCTTTTAGAAGCTGTTACTAGTAATTGTTTAACCTCAGACTCCATCTGTCTCACTTTAGGTCTTTGTAAAGATAAACATTTTGATCAACTCTTTGTAGCGTTTCCTCAGTTCACTGTGCAGCGGCATTGTTGTCAGGTTGAGGGTTGGACTTTGAGCGAACTTTGCAACGTCTTGATTCTCTTCCTTTTTTGACCGTTCTTCTGCAGACCGGCTTCTGTATGTGAAACGACTTCCAGGTTTTCAGTAGAAACACAGTGAGATGCACTAGCATTTCTGCGAAGTTAATTTATGCACCTTATTGATCATTCAATAATAAATAAAACATCCAATATACTCGTCCCTTTAACATATTGCATTAACACTTCACTTTTTTCACATTTGATTTATTTCATTTTCCTTTGGCTTTTTATTCCTGTTTTTTGAGCAGGCATGTTTTCATCATGCTACCCTGAACCTTTAACCCGTCGAACTTAACCACTCTGAACCTTCAGTCTCCCTCTGGGCTGTTTGTTGTTTACATTTCAGTCTGATCAAGATAACATCCTGGTGGGTTTACAGCCACAAGGAGGAAACATATTTAGTCTGTTTCTCTCTTTTTGACATATTTTCATTTCTCATGTTCCAGAATATTTTAAAATAGCTACATTTTATCATTTGCATTGCCCTTTTACATTTGTTTGGAGTGTATATCCTTTATATGTTTGCTGCAAAATGTATTCCTCTTTAGACTTTATGTCCTTTATATTTAGGGGCTACAAACTTCTCCATAGTATAAAACTTTAAGCTTTGCTACACATGGCATGCTGCTGTCTCTGTCATGCAGTGCTGTGACAAAAGTTTAGTTTTTTCTTGTTTTGTCGCACCTAAATGTTTCAGATTATCAAACTAATTTTGCAACCAGACAAATAATCAGAGTAAACAAAGAATGCATATTTTAATATGGAAATATAGAAGTGATATATTTCCAATATTTTCTCACATCACAAAGTAGAGCTACATTTTTGTTGTGCTATTATTATTTCAGTCTTAACATTATGTTGCTACTTTGGAAAATTAACGTGTAGCAGATGGTTTTTCCTCACACACTGCATTTATGTTTGTCTCAGTTAATTTACTTTATAACAGATGATTTTAAGTTGAATTTTATACTTGTCCTGACTCCTGTACAATCGGAAGGAAAAACATACTTGCATAGACTGCGTAAAGTTCAACCCTATTCACCTTTAGTTCTCAGAAAATCAAACTGATGTTGTAATTGTTGGGTGAGGATTACAAAACAAATGTTGGCTTTTATTCTCCACGATACATGGACACATTAAATAGAATCTTTGCTGCAGGCAATTTTCACGCCACTTGTCGGTCCACGTTTACTCAGGCTGTTATCACAAACGACAAAAAGAGAAATCGGGGAGGTTAGAAACATGACAAGCAAAGCAGGTTAATTTGGCAGCACCTCCAAAAGACCAGCCTCACCTTTTATGATGACCTTTGCCATGGCCTCGCTCGAACCGATGTGGTTGGTGGCCACACATTTATACGTTCCCGTGTCGCCCTGTTTAACACTGGCTATCATCAGCTTCCCCTCCCTGGTGGTTTCTGCTCCGACCGGCAGGCTGCCCCTTCCCACGCGGCTCCAGGTGAACTGGATTGGGTGAGAGCCGTGGGCGAGGCACTGCAAGACCAGAGGGCTCCCAGGCTGGAGCCGCACCTGGTCAGGCAGGCAGGTGGCGTACGGAGGAGCTGCATGTGGACGACAGCCGTTAAAGGGATAGTTCAAGATTTTTGAAATGAGGGCTTGTTGAAAGGAAAGGTGAAGTGCAGACAACTTTATTGGTGCCTTAATTTAGGCAGAATCCAGCTAGTTGGAGAGACAACAAACAACATTTTTGCCATCTTACTTGACCTGGAAAAGGTTTGCATATTTCAATCCCTGCAGATGTTTCCACACGGCCTCAAGCTGCCAGTTTCCTGTTTATTATCTTACTTTTCAGTGCAAATGACAGGATGAAAAATTGCACAAGGGCTAATTAGTCAGCTATGATAAGTACGCACTTTTACTCTAGTTTTTTGTTAACCCTTTCATGCATATTGGTCACTACAGTGGACAGCTGTCTAAAAGTCATTTTCTTGAGCTTCTTGTGGATTTTTTTATGTTATAAACGCACACAGACCACTGAAGTGGACACTAATGCATCATAAAATACACTATCAACTACTGGCAATCAGCTGCAAATGCAAGAAATTATTTTTGTTAAATCCAATATGGCCGACAGACAAAAAAAGCATGCCGACCGACCTGGTCCCTCCTTCTACTGTAGACGGTAAAAAAAAATTATTGTGACATCAGTTAACCCCTAAAGAACAACACTACTGATGTATTCTTCAAATAACAACTTTGTATTTGGAGGAAATTTCAATTGATCCCCTAAAAACAATAAAATAAAAATTTTTTTACAAAATATTTTTTTTCTACCTTCTTTTATGCCTTAAGAGGATCAAGAAAAATTTGGGGAAAAATCCTGACGCAAAGCATCATAATTCAGGCATGAAAGCGTTAATCTGTGCTGCCTGTGCCCGTTAGCATCTTGTGTAATTTGACGGTGTAATTTATCATGTATCTGCCCAAGTGAGACTGAATCCAACAGGCTGTCTTTTTGAGTGCTTATGACACTTGCAATGTATCAGCCAATAATTATTACATTCCAAAAAAGCCCTTTGTGATGTTAATGTTGTAATAATATTGTAGCTCTATTGCAAACTGGATCCCTCATCAAAATTAGCAACAGCAAGCAGACCCATCATGTACTACTCACTGTCCACCTCCATGTCGGTGTACGCCTCGCTGTAGCCGTGTATGTTGGTCGCATTGCAGATGTACTGTCCCGAGTCTTGGCGCCCCACGTCGGTCAGCGTCAGGACGCCATCGGCTACAGAGTGCTTCCATGGCAGTGGTGCTCTTAGTTTGGACCAGGTGATGACAGGGGTAGGGAAGCCTGGAGGGAAAAAATACATGAATGATGGAATTACAATCAGAGGATTTTCAGAAAAAACAGGCTTACCTGTAGCCGTGCACTCAATGGTGACTGTTTGTCCCTCGATCGCCGTCATCTCCTCGATGTTAACCGAAGCCACCGGTGATCCAGGTGGACCCACCACGACCAGCTCAACCTCTGCCTCGGATTTCCCCACGTTGTTGTCAGCCTGGCAGACATACACTCCGGAGTCCTCCGGGCGTACGGAAGGCCACTGAGAAAACAGTCAAACATTTTGTTCCACTTATCTGAAGTGTGTATATAAAAAGAAAAAAAAATTGATTTAAGTCTGACGCTATTTTTTTCTTTTATGTTTCACCTTTATAATGTGGGCGTCGTTTATCTCCTGAGTTACCAGCTGGAGGGTGGAGCCTCTGCGTTTCCAGGTGACTGTGGGGCGTGGCCTACCGGTGACGCGACACTCCACTGACACAGACTCTCCTGTTCGGATACGCAGGGGCCCAGTCGGTGTCAGCTGTACTTTAGAAGGAACTAAGAGAAATATGGATGCACATAAATACACTAAACTATGGAGTTTGCCACAAAAGCAAACTTCATATATATATATATATATATATATATATATATATATATATATATATATATATAGCTTCCAAAATTAATTTCAGACCAGTCTGGCATTGTTTAAGGTCAGAGCATTCGCTACTTCAACCACTTCTTGGTCTTTTCTTACCTATTTTTGGGGAGGTACAAAACTGTATTTTAATAGAAGCCATTATTAAATTTGTATCCACCAGTTTGGAGTGTTTGGAGTCTACTTTTCTAACCCATGAGAATTTAATAATTGTTCTTTAAAACCTACGGTCTACTGTGAAGACATAAATTGACTTGATCCCAATAAATATAATCTACCAGCAGAACGGATCTTACTCTCATGTATTATGAATCATAAAAAAGATGCATACAAATAAAGATTAATACAATGTTTTCCCATGGCAAAATATGATTTAAATAGATTATACATCTGATCTGGGTATTTTCATAAGCATTAAACTGTATACTATGGTTTAGTGGTTTGCTTACAGAGAGGGAGATCAATGCACAAGAAAGAAATGTGTGTAGGAAGGAGCAAACCAAACCAAAGTTGGGATGGGCTCAATTTAACACAGAGAGAAAGAGAGAGAAGTCTATACAATATTGGAAGACAGACCCTCTACAGCTCAAAAAATCTGGCGGTAATATTTCATGACCTGTTCAGTCTCGACTGTATTGTCTCCAAAATCACATCAGACGTTTATAAATCCAACCTTTGAAAATCCTCCGTTAATGTTATTCTGCACTCTGCAAATATATGTCCCTTCTCCTTATCGGTGCAATAGGTGAAATGAGGTTGTATATATTTACTGTATATTTACTGTATATTTATTGTTTTGACTCTTGGACCACCTGCATGTAGACTGGTACTGCTAGACTCTAATCCCGGACAAGCCCCCAAAATCTGCTGTTTCAAAAACATCACTAACACAAAAGAAAAAGCCAGCTTGTTTAAATTTGAGCACTTAGTATGAAGAGTAGGACATGAAAATTATTGTTTTTAAGAGTTTGTTAATTTTATCTTTAAACAACAATTGTATTGACAACTCATGAGAGTCATTGGGTAAAGATTTACAGATGAACCTAAAATTCAACAAAAATATTTAACTAAGCTTTAGGCAGTTCTAAATTGTGCATGGATGTAATCTAGTTCTAACGACATTGTGCAGTATAAAACAACATAAAAAAAAAAAGAAAAAGAAAACTTGACTACTTAACAGTTTGGTTGATATTGATTAAATAGAAGTTGGCTTCTCAGAAAATGTAGCTTCCCTTTCAATAAGAACTGGATCTACTTTATCTTACTTTAGGGGAATCCCATTTTCCAAATCTGAAGTTTAAAGACAAAACTCACATTTGACATTCAGCACAATGTTGGCAAAGTTGCGTCCAGCGGCGCTGTTGGCCACACAGCGGTACTGGCCGTGGTTTCCAGGTCGAGCGTTTGCAACAGTCAGCACAGACCCATCTGGACCAATCTTTACATTATCTGAATGGGAAAAAATGACATTTCAGTGTGTATTCACAGATGTTGGTTTTATAAGACAGTTTTAAGTGTAATTGCTCCTGACCTGGCAAGGCCTGATTATTGGCTCTTCTCCACTCCAGCTGAACTGGTTGGACATTGCTCTTCACCTGGCACCTGAAGCTGACAGACTCTCCCTGGCGGATGGTGGCGGTCCGAGGCTCCACGGTGACAACTGGAGCCTGAGCTGCCACTGATGACAGCGGTATGGAGAGGGACAGAGGTGTCACATGTGAGGACAAACACAAGTACGAATCAACTGTGTGAACCTTTAAACAGGCCCTGAGTGACGCTAAGAGTAAACAAATGACCACCCCAAAGCAAATATATCATGATGTGTGTGGTGACAATGTAGAAATTTAAACCAAAAAGCTGTCAGTAACAGCGCATTACAAACTTTGTTTCATCTGATTTTGAAATGCCTGTCTCCAGACCAGTTTAAAGGGGAACCAACCTTGTTGTGGACTATAAAAGGAAAATATATCATTTTAATCATCTTGTTTTTTTTCCCTCTTTTTCTACAATGTTTTGCTCTTTGTTGTCTTTGTAAAATACACTAAAATACAATTACGATACTCCCTAAAGTGGTTAAAATGATCCCTTCTTACACAGCTTGAATCTGAACTTCTTGTGTCAAAGGTATGGTTTTGTTTCGGCAAACAAGAACAACATACAAAAAGGACAGTAACCTTTGAAAAGCCTATGTTAAAATGAAAGGAATATAATTTTTTTCTCTCTGAATAAAAACCGAGTTCTTACCTGAGCATATCAGGGAGCAGAAGATCAGAGCTGCAGCATATGAACCCATGATGAGCAAAAAGCAGTTCCTCTGTCTCTGCTCTGCACTACTTTCTCCGTTATCACTTTCGGCCTTTAACCCGTCCTCTGTGCTGACCCCTTTTCCAAATATTGTCTGTGGGTGACAGTCACGTATTAAAAGCTGGTTATTATATATTCTATCTGTTTGTGAGCTAATGATTGTCTGCTTTCCTTTTTAGACGAATGAGTCTACAGAGCCCCTTGGAAAAAATGTAACTCGTCAAGTTTTATACAAATGGAGCATGTGAATGCAAAAAAAAAGCTATTTGTATCTTGAAAGTCAACATTTCCCATCAAAAATAAGGGCAAATGAAATAGTTTTGATTTGCACTGATATTTGAAAATGGAAGCCTGATAGTTGTTAATATTTAACATTGCAAGCTCGATTGGAATTCATCAGAAAACTTAAAAAAATATTTCCTAAAAGTATTTCTCTTTAGACCTGTAAAATGCTCCTGAAAATTACATTTTAACATCCACAAGAGTTATGACATTTGTCCTTTCCAGAATAAAGTTTTTTTGTTTGTAGTTCTGACTGAGAGGAATTTAATTTTATGACAAATCATCTTGCCAAAAAAGGTGACTGCCATGTAATGTAAAAAATGTTAATATATTTTTCTTACTTATGTAAACAGCGGCTATGAATGTGTATTCCTCTTTTGGTACAACCGTGTGCCGCTGTAACAAAAATACCGCTGCTGCCATCTTGCGGTTAACATCGCAAACTTGTTCCCTCGTCATGACGTAATGCCTCGGGGTCTGACGGGAGTTGTAGTTGGGATGAATTGAGAACTTCCTGCTTCCACGACTGCGACCGAGATATTTCGGCTAGTAGCTGAGAAGTTCTTTATTCTCCATATAAGACCCCGAAAAAATAGAAACTGATTCACAAACAAGGTAAGTGTTTCCACCTTTGTTGCTTGTATGTCACTTTATGAAACAAGCAGCGTTTGTGCCTTTTTGAGCAGGAAACAGTCAGGTTTCCCGGCTGAACAGTCGAGTGTAAGGTTGGTTCAGCTTTTACCGTTTAAATTAGTTTTTATCTGGATAAATTTGGAAATGTGACACATAGCATTACTATGCTTTACGTGACTTTATTGTTTAATGTTTAAGGGTGAGGTTGTTGTGAAACCGACTGGTTATCTTTAGAGCTACGTAAAGAAAGAGTTAATGTACCTGAATCTGACGTGTTATTGTTGTTCCTTCAAGGCAAATGAGAGTAAGATCTTGATTTGGACACATTGATTTAAAAAAAAAAAAAAAAAGTACCTGAAGTATCGCCGTAAATAAATAGTTTATTAATCCATTTTCAACACAGCTTTTTATAGGGAAAATACATTGTTCTGTTTTATATATATATATATATGTAGTTGTTTTTTTTTAGCTTGTTTCTTTACGTTTTGAAATTACAGGAGAGCAATTTGTTTGGTAACAGAGGTGACAAGGAGCAACGTGTTAATTTTATGAATAAGTCTTGTGTTGAGAAACAAACTGTGTCCTTCTCCAAATCTATTCATTCCATTTTTAAGCAAATTTAAGCTAAATATAAAAGAGCTTTACAGAGGAGCAAGCTTGTAATCAACAATCATAACAGAAAATAAAATAAGAATGTAGAATGATAGTTGTTAAGTAATCACATTGAAATTTACTTTAAAAAATTTAGATCTAATTAATCGCAATACACACTGATGTAAGGAACACCAGAGAAATATACAGACATTAAAAATGTACGTTTACCCTGAGACAAATAAATTTAGATTAAATTCTATTCATTTCATGAACTGGAACATTATAGTTATAAGAACTATTAACAATAATGAAGGGCAGAAAACAAATGGGTTCAACGTTAATTTAAAGGAACTCAGTGTTTCAGCATCATTGCAGTTTTTTGGATGTTTCTTCCAGATTTGTGGTGCACAGAAACTGAATGTTGCTGTGGTCCTCAGATCTTCAGGAATCAAACACAATAAAAAAAATAAAAAATAAAAAAAAACATCTCTCCAGCAGGAGCATTTTGCTTAAGGAAACCAGAAAGCGCAGCATTGCTATCTGCACTTCGTTAGTGTCAGTACTGCGTGTTCTAGAAGCATTATTAAAGTCTCTGCTTTGAGGAGAAAAGCCACTTCCTTTTGCTTGTAAGAGCAACATTTCTTTCTCTGAATAGTTTCTTTCTATTTGGCATTGTCTGCTGAGAACTCTGCAGACTCAATGAGATCTGCTTGTCTGAAACAATGGACTCTGCTGACCTGAGTGATTTCCCACTCGCTGTCACATGGACATAAATTATACGCTTTCTCGGTGCCGAAACGTCAGAAAGTCACTCTAAAGGGGATTTGTACATCAATCCATTGCTACATTAGAAAGTGTTGTTATTAACCTGTAATGTTTTAAGGGTGTTGAGTGTTTTAAATTAATTAAAGATATAGTTATCCTTTTTTGTTGTTTCTGTCACAGATGTCCTTGATGGATTCGGGAAAAGTCCTGCCTTTGACGGCGGTGGCTTGGACATCCAACCTCGGCTGCTGCCCCAAAGATTTCACCCTGGTAGGAAACGGAAATTTGAGGTGCAGCATCGTCTGGCCTTATTGCTTCGGTACAATTAGTCTCAGAAGGAAATCTTTTTAATTAGTATGGCTGGAGAACTGGTCAGCGAGTGACAATAAGCTCAATACTGTAAGGTTAGCATGATTTAAAAAACGACATTCATCTCTCGGCTCTGCATTTAAAGTTCCCCAGAAAATACAATACATATTTTTGTGACTTTAGCAACCAGCTACATGGGGAAAACATGATCTTCTTGTGCATTTTTCTTCATGTTCTCAACTTCCTGCAGATCAGCATCACAGAAGACGGAGCGGCGGCGAACTTCACGCGCGGCTTTGGCATGAAGTCTGGATATTACCTCTGTTACAGCAAGGTGACTCGCAGAGAGACGTTTGCTGCATTTAACAAATGCTTTAGGTTACACCGCTCTGTGGCCTTTTCTGCTCCATGACCGAACCGTGTCGCTCTCCTTTTAGGACCTGAAAGGCAGTGTGGTGGTTTCAGATATTCAGGTCATCTCAGACAAGGACTCCATTCCCCACGGCTACAGCTACATCAGAGAGTTCCTTGATTCAAGTGCGTACAGGCTTGCTCAGGCTTGGAATGTTGATGCATTTTTGTTTTCGCTGCGTTCTTGACGAGCATTTTGTGTAACGCTTTGTGTTCAGAGACCTCTGTGTCCAAGAAGAAGCGGGTGGTCGTTCGCACGTCCCCGGTGGCCAACGTAGAAACGGCTGTGTTGGACATCAAACTGACAGCCAAAAGCAAAATGCTGCTGCAGCATTACACTTACGTGGGGTTAGTAGCATTCATACGGGGCAGCTCTTCATCTTGAATCTTCATGATAAAGTGTTTTTGGACACAACCCTGGTAGATTTGTTACACACACACACAGTGATGTATTTCAAGTGGTTGTTTTGATGAGACCAACTGTTTAGAGTAATGTGTCTAAGCATCTTAGTGGAAAGTTGAGTGGAAGGAAAAAGTGTGGTAGAAGACGCGCAAACCAACAGAATAAGTGCAGCTTTAGGAAGATTAAAAGGAAAACATAAAAGGTGAGGGTAGTCAGCAAATTCAAGCGCCAACACACACAGAAGTATCACACACACAGAAGGGCAGCCACAGCTGCCCTTCTTCTTATGATAAGCCACTCCTGAATAAAGAACAATTGCATAAATGTTTCTATTGGGATAAACAGAAAAAAGGGCCTCATTTCACTTAGGAGTAAATCTTTCACTTCATTGGGAACTTAG
The DNA here is from genome assembly GCF_000485575.1 of Poecilia formosa. NCBI lineage: Eukaryota > Metazoa > Chordata > Actinopteri > Cyprinodontiformes > Poeciliidae > Poecilia > Poecilia formosa. The sequence goes on along the minus strand of NW_006800314.1, from coordinate 80,951 downwards.
TCTTCATAGTCACAGAATTCAAATTGCTTGAGTTGTGTTGTGAAGGTTTTACAGACATTGCTTGGGGCGGGGGATGTGGACTTAAAGTTTTATCACGATATTTTGCGTGATAAAACTGACCATAAGAAGAATCTATGACGTCTTTTCTGACTGTGTGTCACAGTAATCTGTTCCCCACAAACAAATATTTCTCTTGAAAAACATTCCTATTGGTAACATGCTTCTTTAGGACACCAGCCACATGAAGAAGTGTGATTTGTGTCACTAAACTCCACACAGTAACTGCATTTTCCAATTTATTGGTATTTAATTAATGCTTTCATTGAGCAAACAGTGGTTAAAATAAAAAAAAAGAAGCAAACCTAACAATCCTGATAATATAGACAGTTTGGGGGGATTTTAAACACCACCAATTAGGATTTATCATGATGGGAACTCTTATCGTGATAAGAAACTTATCACGATAAATGATAACCGATATGATAAATGTCCACCCCTACTTATTGGCTACTTGGGAACTATGGAAACCATCATAAATATGCTCATCAGTTTGCGGCAGTGCCTAGTTTATCACAGCACTGGACTGGCCAACCACTTGGCCAGAACTAAACGCCACAGAGAATCTTATGATCAAGAGGAAAATCAAAGACACAAAACCCAACAATAAGGCCGAGAACCTCCACGCCATCCCACACTGAACATTTTAATTAACCGAGACGTGCCTGTAAGTTTTTAACTTGCCAACGACTATCTGTGCAGCGACATCCATGGTTACGTGCTGTGGTGCAGGAAGGGACATTTCTCCAGCCCCACCCCCAAAGCTAAACCTCGTAGCATCAGCTTGGAGATGCGCAGTCTCTCTCTGGAGGAACCGTCCGCTCCGGCTCTTCCTTTCCGGCCCAGGTAAGAGTCCAGAGTGAGACGCTGAGACGTTGTGCAGGTTGGATGCCTCATGTGTCAACGTTTGGTTGTCGCTGCAGGAACCTTCCTCCTATACCGCAGCAAAGCCGGCTGAGTAATCGCCGGCACAGCCTGCAGGCCGGGGACGTCCTGAATACACCTGCTGACAACAGTCTTCAGGCCATTACAGGTGATGAGGGAACAGTTTGGTTTTTTTTTATTAATGGTTCCCCTTCCCACATGACTACAATGTTTTGTCTTGAATAATCGGATCAACTGGGATGATGACTGTTCACACCGGCCAGTAAAATGTGTCCCGACTCATCGGACATCAGGGGTTTTTTTACACGTTCATCAAACATTCATGTCTCTGGCTGATGTTTGTCACCTCTTGGAGACAGTTAAATGACAGAATGTAAGACGATCCCCGATTGTCTTACATCCTTTCTTCACGCTGTTCACTTGTGGCTTTATATATATATATATATATATATATATATATATACACACACATACACTAGAGGTGTGCCGATCGATCGGCCACCGATCATAATCGGCCGATTTCCATGAAAAAGTGAATGATCGGTGATCGCCGATCACGGTCTCTTGTTGCTGATACCGATGACCTGCATCTCATTTCGCAGCCTGCCTGTGCAGCTGGTCTCTTCTTTCCTTCACAGGGCCGGCATCCTGCATGTTTTAGTTTTCTCCCAGGTGGTAGTAACAACTTTCCTATCATTGTCAATGTTCTTCTTAGGCCTCTAATGAGCCATCATTTGATCCAGATATAGAGATGTATCTAGATCTATTTAGATGGATATATCTATCTAGATAGATCTAGATGCATATCTTTATCTATCTAGATCAAGGATGTCCAAAGTATGTCCTTTGCTACATTTTTTTTTTCCAATTTTGGCTTAGCTACATCTCTGAATATGTTGCTCTTTCAGCAATTGGCCTGTTTTTTTATCTGTATATTCAACAGTCGATTACTTCATTCGTTGATGATTACTCCAATTGTTTCAGCCCTAACTTTGTGTGAAAAATAAAGAAAAAAAGAGCTGACAATTTTACTGCAGCCAATTAGTTTTCTGTCATTTTGGTTCAGTCGCTGTATTTTCTGGGGATGTGCCCAACAACAATGGGGGAGAAGCGTTTCAGAAATGTTTTGTAAGTTGTTGTTGTTTTTTTTAATTAATCAGGATCCAAATTTCTTTTTTTTTTTCCTGCAGCTTTAGATGGAGTCCCCTTCAGCCTGCATCCAGATTTTGATTTGCAAGCAAGTGGCACAGTAAGGTTGCTCTCTTTTGTGTGATTGTTTAATAATGTTTGACGTTTTTGACATTGAATTGCATATTATTTGTTTTCGCCATGCTTCTCTCAGGCTCTCCAGTTGAATTCCCAACTAAACAACATCCGCATAAAGTCTGTGAAGGACATTGAAAATGAGGTAGGTTCGGCTGTGATCCTTGGATTTAAGTCACGCGTCCTCAAGCTGCAATTAAAAATGGAAAACACGCTCCTTTGTTTCTTGGCTTTTCAGTACAACTACACGTTTACGGTGGAGGAATCCGCTGCCAAGAGGATCCGACCATCCATCTCAACATAAACTGTTCAGTGATCGTTACAATCCCATTATATCAATCGACTATTTCTGTTACTTTACTGTACGTTTCCATTGGGTTTTCCAAGGTAACGGCTTACTAGACGGTGGGAATCAAGAATAATCATGTTCATATTCTAGATTCATTTGTTGAATCTACCATTCAGGAACCCTAAAAGCCATTTATTTGTATGTTGGGTATGTAAAATGAAGAATTCATAGAATTTAGTTTTCTCCAGGAAACTCCTGGTGGTTTCACTTCACAGGGATAAAGGTGTAATTAGTTTTATAAATCTCTGTATTTACTAGTTTGAATTGAACATATGTTGCATCAAACCCAAGGTTTCTTTGGTTTTACTTGTAGATTTTAAATGTATAGTATTTGTATCCTAAAAAGGAAATGCACTTTGTCACTACAGATGTTTTTTTTTTCGTGCTCTTTTCTGTTTCCTGTAATATTTGTCTGTTCTTTAGCTTTAATATTTTTTTGTCAGGATTTCGGCAGAGCCCTAAGCCTCGTTGATGGCGCTAACTCCACTGTTACACTAACATGTCTTGAGAGACATGGTCCAGTTTTCTTGAAAGAAAAGCAAACTTCTGTTGAAACTTTGTGATTTTATATGTGCTTCTGCACAGAAAGACGTTGGCATTTTTTGTTAGGACCAAATATTTGTTGTTGTTGAACTGTATTTTTTCTGAGCTTTAGAGTAAACTCTTACAGATTGAAAAATAAAGACCTGACAAAAAATAACTTTTGCACATCAGTTTTAGTATGTTAAACATAAAGACGTCTTTACATAAAGCAAGACTTTGCAGAAGACTGAAACTGCCAACGATTTCCTTATATGTTTGCTTTAAATTAGAAAAATGTAATTAGAACATAATACATGGTTTTGATAAATAGTTCTGCAATTTTTTTCATTAAACTTTTTAGTTCAGTCCTGGTACCAGACCAAGCAAGCATACTATGAGGAGAGGTGCTTTCTTCTTTTTTTTTAAGAAAGTAGCCAATGTTAAGTGTGACTTTTTGAAAACAAAACAAATTCATAAAGATTTCAAGGTGGATTCAAAACTTTGCCATAATGTTGTATTTGGAAAGTTGGAGTTTCTGCCTCATAAGACATGAATAATGCTTGATAAGCTGCTTCAAGTGTCTTAAATCGGAAACAGGACTTGATTCAAAGGTGAATCGAGTTAATTTTAAAATTATCTTAATCAAATTTAGGGTGTTTCATAAAGCTAAAAGTCGGTTCTGAATTTGTTCACAATAATCTTTGAACACTCGAAAACGGAGACAAATTCGTGCCCCATAAAGCGCATCCTGATTGTTGTAATCTATTTCTGTAAAATGCTGCCACCTGCTGGACTAAGCGGGGATATTCACACTTTCTACCTCCAGTCTTCCATACGGCATGCTATGGTTGCCTTTGTGAGAATGCTGTGTAAAGGTAAATGTCTCCCTGAAGAAGACAAATTAAATTTCTTCCCATGTTGGACTTTGTTGGCTCAGCTTTACACTTTTAAGATGACGCAGGAATAACCTGAAATAATGTCTTCAGATTTAGATAAGTATGTTTAAATGTCAATCTCACCATCAGATTGACATTAACCAACTGTTTAACTTAACATTGATTCTCAATTAAGTTTTGGTATTAGTCCAGTTGCTTTTTTGTTTTTGTTTTTTCTAATAATCTAAAATGATTACATCGTGAAGACGGTCTTGGCTGTTTCCACAAGCTTTTCGTTGGCCTTTTTAAAGTTTCGGATTCCTTTAGGCAAACTAAGTAAAGTTTTTTTTTATAGAGCACCTTTCTGAGATACAGTCACAAAGCTGTAAATAGAACTGAAATTAAATTATAACCAGTTGTTTTAGTATAGACCAAATAAAAGTGACTCAGAATGAAATTTTAACAGACAAGCCTAGTACAATAAAAAAGCTTAAGTAGTTTTTAAGAGCTTCCACAGAGACAACGAAACAGAGTCTTAGAAATATCAGACCCATATAGTTGCTCTTAGTTTTTCTATCCATTTGTCTAAACATCCTCATCGCAGTTTTATGTTTGGCTAAAATGACACAAAGACACCTAAAGATCAAAACTTTGATGATATATCAATCTTAAATTAAAAAGTGTTATCAGCATCGGTATTGGCGATACAGACTCTATATTTACTTGGGATTGGATCGATACCAAAATAACGCAGTATAGCTCACCTCTAAATGCAGGTGCAGTCAGAACACCGGAAGTCACTGAGCTCATTCAAGACAGCAGATATGTTTCTGGATCCTTGCCAGATTTATGCCTCTCGACAATCCAGTCTCCAAGTCCACAGAGAGTTCAGCTTGGCGTTTCAACGCTGTGAATAGTTCGGCAAATATATTTTCTTGGTTTTCTGTTTTTAATAAATTTCCAAAAAAGATGTTGACATGGGACACAAAGTACTTTCTGAAGTGTATTGGATATACACTGTCCAGTACACACACACACATGCTTTCTTTGTCCCGCAGACGGTTTCCCAGTTGTCTCCTGCAGTTCTAATCGGTACTGTTTGTTCAGTCGTGGCTAATTTGCGGAACTGCAGTCCCTGCTGCAGAGCTTCAACAACAGAGCCCTGCTTGTTCGGTTTTCCGGAAAACCAGCTCTGATTCCAACCAGCTGTTTCCCGCCTCACACAGATCAGCTGCGCACACACACACATACACAGTCGTAGTAGGCGGAGGCTGGAAGGCAACACACATACACACACACGCTGGAGGGAACCCCATCAGCTGTGGAAAGAAACACCTCGATTTTACTTTTCGTTTTTCCTTCCCTCCTTCTCAGATTGAATTTTAGAGCGGGGTTTTAGGAACTGCGCTACCTTGGGTCGCCTTTGCGGGTTCTGCGATATTAACGAAAAACACAATACTTCAACGAGAGCACACGAGTGGGAAGGGGAAGAAAACAGCAAACACGAACTACAGAAGGTGGCTTTGAAAGCATGGACTATGTCAGGATGCCGACAGAGAAGATAACATCCCTGCAGCACTTCAAGCGGACGGAGAAGGATGTTATCGGCGGGCTTTGCAGGTGTGTAAACCGCGTAATAATAATTTGTGGTGCAGCCTTACCATGTGCGTGAAGGGTTTTTCATGTGGCCGTAGCGTGTGTGTATGTGTGTGTGGTGCAGAGGGGACTTCGAGTAGCATGCTAGCTGTTAGCTACTGGCAGCTGGAATGTGCTTGTAGAAATTGGCTATTTTTTGTCACATTCGCGCTTATTGAGAACTATTGTATATTGTTCTAAATTTAACCTGTGTTAGATGCGTTATTTATGTAGGCGAAAGTATGTAGATGGGTGCTCTGTGAGACAGCGAGATGGAGCGAATACGTTCATGTCCAGATGGACGCCAACCACGTGGTAGTTATCATGATCGCCGCTGCCGCACCAAATCATGTTTCAAATCACAATAGTTTATTAAAACCCAACTAGTTTCCACTGAGCAACATTAATAACCACTTTCTGGGTGGATGTATACCGTTTGGGTTCGTTCAGCAGGTTTTCGGCTTCGGTATTTGTGTGTTTAAACAGCTGCTCCCTGTAGCGGGCGACGTTGTCATGTGCTAAAATTAGCTTAGCTTGGCTAGCAAGTCATATGTCGCTGCGCACTTTAGTAGCAACCATATTAACTGTGACTGGGTTTCTTTAAACCCGTGTTCACGATATATTTATTATTTAAATAAGTCGCTCAACACAAGCTAGGGTACACACATGAGCCTTTGACTAATAGCAGACAAAGCGTTAGCTCAATGCTAATGGCGTACAGCATTGTTCTCGGTGCCAGGGGGCCTGCTGCTTCTGCAGGTGGTGTCACATTTCACTAACCGCTACCGTTCGAAGACGCGCCCCCTAGCGGTAGAAATGAAAGGAAGCGCATTACTCCAGAATGTGACATCATTCTACAGCTGGCTTGTTGTTTTTAAATCTCTTCTCTGAGATTTTTTTACCTAAGTTGTATATATTTTTTTAGTTATTTTGAACTAAACATGCTTTGTTTATATTAGCAAGATATTATATGAATGATCAAATTTATTTATGGATGTAAAACCGTTTTAAAAGTTGTAATTCTGGCAAAATTGCCAACTTTTAACAAAATGTAGGTGTTACCATAAAGTGTTGGCACAATATGTGAGTCTTATACCTTCGTGGTTAGAGTAAGTCTCAGTTAATTGAGCTGGAACTGTTTTCAGTGCGTTTGTTACTATAAAATATTCACTGTTGTTTAATGTTTTTTTTCCACACAAGTCAGCCATGGTTTGGTTTTGAGGTCAGGGCTGGTGAGAAACCTATTCCTTCAAAAATCCAATATTCACTGTTTCAAATGTCATTCAGGGTGATGGTATTTGGCAGTCTTATTCTGAAACAATTAAAAAAATGTATGTTGGATATCAATTTTTATTTTTTTTCTCTCTGTATACAGATATTTGAAAACAATGAACCAATAAACTGTGGATGATTAAAAAATAAAACAAGAGAAACTTAAGGAAGCTTCTGTTGCACCATAATTCAGAATTTAAACAAAAATGCAATTCACAGCTCTGATTCCCAGGGAATAAAATAAACTTCAACGGTGCGAGTATTAAAAAATTGCTTATTGAAAGTGTTTTACACAGAAATTCTCCGGTGAGGAGAGTCTCTTTAATCAGTGAGGGTAAATGATTGTAGGTGAAACCTGATCACTAAAAGTTTGTCACCAGCTCACTCTTCTTTCTGAGAAAAATCCAAGTAGAAAAACAACAAACACACTCAAATTAACCTCCAAGTTGGTGTTTTAAACTTAAAAAACTGTCCATTTAATAAATAAAAAAAAAAAGATTATTCCAGATTTTCCTGCTTTAGAAGCTATTTAATGTCAGTGAAACTGAGGCCTGCATTACAAACCGATTGAAGTTTCTCACTCAGACAGCACGGCTGCTCAGCGGCGCCTGCGAGCTTTTGCAGCCACGTGAACCGTGTTGCTTCTGACCTTCCGACTTCAACGTTGCCGATCCGGTTCTTCAGGTTTGTTGTGACCGTTTATGTCGTTGGTGGTGCCCCCGCCCCCTCGCAGTAAATGAGAGCGAGGTTTTTTTACTAGCACGCCGCCCGGCACTGTGAGCTGGAGGGGGGCAGCAAGTTCAGCCAAACCCGTGACCTGTGGAGCCAGACATCAGGAATGTGAAGAGGTCACCGTCAGAGCTATTAGTTAAAGAGGAAGTTTTTTTGTTCCTCTTAGTTGTGCGTTTTTTTTTTTAAGGTAAAACTTAAAAAAGGTAAAACAGATTACAATTTAATTTGATACAGATTAAATTGTAATCTGTATCAAAACGTATTTTATTTCCCCACTTTTTTTGACGTTTTTTCACTTAAAAATATACTTGAACTTTTTTTTTTTGTTTTTTTCTTTGTTGTTTTTTTGTTTAGGCTTACTTTGAAGGGAGATAAAACAAGGCATCAGTTTTAGGATATTAGCTTTTAATGACAGATTCAGCTCCATCTTCATATTCCCTCTTCCCACCAGTTACCCAGCTTTTCTGTCCCTTCTAGAGAAAAGTCTAGTTTATTTGTACAGCAACACGGCAGTTCAAATGCCACCATCAAAACCATCAAGCAAACATGCAACAAATATGTTGATCGATATTCCATGGACGGGTTTTTCTAGGCCTTGCTGAGACATTGGTTCTTCAATCCCCTGGAAGTGTTCTTCAGGTGACAGAAGGCCGACTTTGTAACTGTCTTTATGGACAGTTACAAAGGAGGCTCGGATCTGAGTCCATCCCCACAGCCAGAGTTCGGGCCTGACCACTAGTTTGTAGCTGTGACAACAGAAGCTGTGCGCTGACTCTTTAGGTCCAAAGATGATCCCCACAGCATGATACGGCCTCTGCCGTGTTTCAAGTGGTGGATTCAGTGATTTGCAGTGTCAGTTTTCACACATGTACTTTGTTGACTAATTAGGGGGCTTCTTGGTTGCACTGGATTTTATTTGGGGGGGGGGGTTACATGAAATGCATGTCATTCTTTGGATTTTTTTTTCTAAAAAAAAAAAGTGCTGAAGGTGTGCAGATGTGGATAAGTAAGACGTTTTGTCTCTTCGCGGGAGAACATTTTTAATCCTCCTTCCAATGTCTTTCAGCCTGGCGAACATCCCCCTCAGTCCGGAGACGGCCCAGGACCAGGAGAGACGGATCCGTCGGGAAATCGCCAACAGCAACGAGCGGCGGCGTATGCAGAGCATCAACGCCGGATTTCAATCCCTCAAAACACTCCTGCCACACACAGACGGAGAGAAGCTCAGCAAGGTAGCTCCTCTTGCGCTGTAATGAGCAAACCCGGGTCTTTAAAGTTTTATTCCTTTTTCACTGTCGATATTTAGAGTTTTTCAACCCTAATTTGAGCTGCTGGTTTCTCCTTTTACCAGGCCGCCATCCTTCAACAAACAGCGGACTACATCTTTACCTTGGAGCAGGAAAAAACCCAGCTGCTGACCCAGAACAACCAGCTCAAACGCTTCATCCAGGTTGGGATCAGAACGCCAATTCTAGATTTTTGCATGTGACTGGAAACGTCTCTAGTTTTATTGGTTTTAAGCCTCAGTGTTGTTGTATTTTTGCCTCTTTGACATTTCCTGCTTATGGAGTTTTTATCTAAATATTTGCTTGCCTCACTGTGTTGCTATATCAGCATTAACATCAATATCGGCCGACGTTGGTCATTTTCTAACACATTAATATCCAACCGTTAAGTAAAGCTGGGGCAGTGTTAATAATAAGGGTCAGGGTGGCCGTGCATCCTTAAAAAGTTTAAGTCATGCATCTAAAATTAAGACTGTAATGTATCAAATTCAATTCTTAAAAATGTCACAAGTCTTAAATTTGGTCTTGGCGGCATTATTCCATCTAGTATCCTTTTATTCCCCCCTCACCTTTTTTGTTGTTGTTCAGGCAAAGATTTGAGACTTCCTCATTGCGTTCTGTGATGCAAGGCAGTTGATGCTACAGCTAACTAGCTCCTAATATACCCTGTCTTGCTTGCTGGCATTTTTTCTGCTTTTATAATAAATAATTGCAAATTTATGGCCACTTGGCTGAAGGAAGTTTGTACATTTAAGAGGTCTTAAATTTCATTCATGGTGGTCTTTAAAAGTCTTAAATTTGAGTTTGTAAAACCTGCAGAAACCATGAATCTGAACATGTAACATTGGAAAACATCGGTAAATATTGATGACTGCAACCAGCCCAACATTTCAGAAGGGTTCCCATCTAAAACGGTGATTAGCAGAATAATTTTACGAATCTTTATGTTGATTTATTTATATCTTATTTTGATTGAAATCAAAATTAAAACCGAAATTTCCCAGCCACTTTAAAACTTTGGAGTATGACATCTCTGGTTAACTCACCCTATAGATTTTTCTCAGCCAGCATTATAATTATTAAAAAAAAAAAAAAAAGTAAAAACTCACCAGACACCACTAACTAGTCAGACGAGAACTTGTCTAACAAAAATGTCGTCCTGCATTTGATCTTGAAAGCAGGTGTTGGTAACGCCTGAGCAGCATGTGGTGGTGTGTGTTTTATAGCCGGAGGTGTTTTTGTTTTGTTTTGATCATTGAGGTCTGCCTTGCAGACGCACTTTCAGCTCTTTTTTTTTTTTTTTTTCTTTCATTCTGCCTCCAGTGCAGAGTTCTGGTTCGATTCGGTCGCTCCGTTAGGCGTCGCGCGTTTACAACGTCACGTTTCGTTTCTTGCAGGAGTTCAGCGGCTCCTCACCCAAAAGGAGGCGAGCCGAGGAGAAGGACGAAGGCATCGGGTCTCCGGACACGCTGGAGGAGGAGAAGGTGGAGGAGCTGAGGAGGGAGATGATCGAGCTGCGGCAGCAGCTGGACAAGGAGCGCTCGGCTCGCATGCAGCTGGAGGAGCAGGTGATCTCAGCTGTGCGTTTAATCATTATAAACTCTTCCCCCGTGTATTTGAACCCTGTCCTCCATGTCGAGCCAATAGGGCCCTTGAGCCACGCTGTAGGAGAGCAAACACTCAAACACAATGCTGATTGTGGCGCCGACACGTTTATCAGCCCGTCAGCCACGTCCTGATCGGGTCACATCCTGGATCTACCTGAACAGCAGGTGCTGCACACAAGCAGAAACTCAAACAAGCAGCTTGAACAAGAGGGGAGGGTGTTGAACACTGACGGCTGTGTGAGCGTAATTATAGACTCGACCAGAATTTCCCAGTTGCGAAGTTGAAGGAGTCGCCTACATCTTGAGAAATAGTTTGATCTCTTTAAAGCGAGCTCATTCTGTCACAAGTCCAAAACATTTTATTCCTTTTTGGAGTTTTTAACATAATTTTTAATGAACTGTGTGTATACGTTAGTGTAAATTTCCTCTTGAGTGTGTGAAGCTCAGAGCAGCTTCCAAATGTTTATTTGAACACTGTTTATGTTTTAAATATGGGTTGTCCTGATCCAATACAGACATCAGAAATTGGTTAGATATCAGCATGTTTTCTTAAACTAACTTAATTACGTGTGATTTTTAATTGTATTTCTTATTTAACGGAAACGCCACCATTGTAGATTTGCGTGTTTTTTTTGTTGTTGTTTTTTTACTTTAGCGGAATATTGCAATAGTTTTGCGCACGTTTGTAGCGGGAATATTAGGGAATCTCTTTGCAGGGTGCCGAGAAAAAGTCTGGTTAATAAAAGCTAACATTTACCGTAGAAATGTCTGTAGGCTCCAAACTGGCTCTCTGGGTGGTTTTATAGAGCCAGTAAAGAACTAAATCTAGTTAAACACTTTATTGGGAAAACCTTAAAGTAGAAGTTCCTCTTCTTTTTCTGTAATTGATGCGTGTTGTGGGTAAAATACTGTGCGGTCACATATGCTCCACACCCCTCTTGTGAGGACGCGCTCTAACTGGACTGATATCTGCTCGTAGGTGCGGTCTCTGGACGGCCAGCTGCACCCGGAGCGTCTGAAGGTGATCACCCAGCAGGTGGAGGAGGAGCAGGCCCTCATCCAGAGCCAGACGCTGCTGCGGCTACAGCAGATCCACGCCGCTGCAGCTGACAGACAAACACACAGTCCTCAGGTCAGAAACGCTCCACTCTTCCGGGGGTCCCTGTGCTCCAGATCGATGAGAATCACTGGGGGAGGAAAAATGAGATCTGGACTTTGGTTTCACTTTGATCTTCTGTCTTTTAGGTGCTGGCTCCGCCCACTCCGCCTGCTCCAACCCACCACCCCACTGTCATCGTCCCAGCTCCAACACTAAACCAACACCATCACGTCACTGTGGTGACCATGAGCCCATCTGTCCACACCAGCACCGTGTCCACTTCCAGACAGAACCTGGACACCATTGTGCAGGTTGGAGCTTGTTCTAGAGCCATCGCTAAAGCGCTAACTATAAACATTAGTTCTGCTAGCTCTAAAACGCCAACTCTAAAAATTTGTTCAGCTAAAGTGTTAACTATGAACATTAGTTCTGCTAACTAAAATGCTAACTATAAACATAAGTTCTGCTAATGCTAAATGCTAGCTATAAAAGTTAGTTGCGCTAAGTCTTAGGCGCTAACAGTAGGCATTAGTTCTGCTAAAACACTTAACTATAAACAATGGCTTCACTAACGCTAAAGCGCCATCTATAAACATAGTTTTGCTAATGTTGAAGTGCTAGGCTGTCATGGTTTTTAGCAGAAACTAATGCTAAAGTGCTAAATTCGACCATTGAGCTTTATTCAATTGAAAATCTTACAAAATAACTGAGAAAATTATAGCGTTTTACTCTTTGCTAAAATGCTAAACCGCTAAGCAAAAAAACACTAGGCCTGCAGTTAGCAGATTTGCGCCCACCTCTGGTAACGATGCTCGTGTTTTTTGCTCATCCCCTCCCAGGCCATCCAGCACATCGAGCGCACCCAGGAGAGAAGAGGCAGCTCCGAGGACGAGCAGAGGAGAGCCGTCATCGTCAGCCCCACCCACGTCGCCATGGACACCGCCTGCTCGGACACAGACACGGACACGGAGGGCGAAGACTGTTTGATGAACTGACCCGCTCCCACCCACCCTGAACTCCTGCCTACCCCCAACACGCACACAAACACTTAAGACACCCTACTCACTGTAAGATTCCCTCCAGGAGCTTGACTACTCACGTTAATCTGTCTTTGGCATTACCTAAACTCCTAAATCCAGTGGTTTAAGCTCTGCGTCAAGTTTTGTACTGTAATTTTTCGGAGTATTGAAGAGGTAGGAGGGTCAGCGTGCAGGATCCGTTGGATCTCTGCAGCTACTTGAATAATCAAACGGTCTACTTGTAGAAAAATAAGGAAAGAAAGAAAGAAAAAAAAAAAAAGGCTGTCGGCCCCCTGATGTTTCACGTTTGTGCGTGCTCTCCTTATAGTCCCTGAATCATCGTCGCCCTCTTTCTGTCACTCCTGACCGTGCAGCTACAATCTAAAGGAGTCAATTTATCAGAAAGCTGAATGTAACGACACAATAAGCAAGGAGATTCTTATTCACATGTTTTGTTTTTCGTATATTTCTGCTGGCTGTCAAATCTTAAGCTATTAAATACTAAATTTCACAATTTGAACCTACACATAAAATCTTATTTACTTGAAGAAGAAAAAAAGAGGAAAAAAAGCTGTTTTTAAACTCTAAATAAGCCCTTAGAAATGAGCTGAATTCCTTCTCTGGTCTTTCAGTTTAGATGGTTTTATTTTTGTTTGTTTTTTAAGTGTCAGGGTCGCCAATCGTTGAAGGTTTTGTTGTAATTTAAAATTAATCGACTTTTCTTTTACCATTTTTTTTTTTTTGTTGTTGCTTGTTTGTTCTTAACAGGAGGGAGGAGAAAAACGCACCATTACGTTTTTAACTTGATGTCGGCTTGTTGCATGAAAAACATTCAGGTGCCGCATTTTTTGTAAATAAGCGATCAACCCGAGACGGTTTGACTGAATCAGACTCTTTGGAATCTACAAATGTTTCCATCGAAGTTCTGAAACAGATGGGCATGAATCATGTTTCCAGCATTTCCCCCTGAGGGCCTGAATCCACCATCTGGTCTTGGTGACTATGCACTAGAGATGTTGGGATTTATGCAATTCCATCTTTTGTACATTTGTTGTTCTTTTTCTTCTTTTTTTTTTTGTTGTCGCTATCATTTAAACATGGGGTGAAGTTCTCTATGCACCGTGTGTGAAACTTGACGTGTTTAAATGGAAGAATGTACTTAAGAGGTGCTTGTTTTAGTCGTCACCGTGGCGATCTGCAGGGGCGCGACGAGCCGAGGCCAAAAGTACCTGCAATAAGTCACCTTTCCTTTTTTTTTTGTCTCCCCCCCCCCCCCCCCCCCCCCGAGATTTGGAGATTTGACACAGGAGT